>NW_027419035.1:0-20908 GCF_009905375.1 Apium graveolens
TACATGGTTGATTAAAGTCAAAATATTGGCCTAATTGACTTATAAAATGGTACCAAAGGTGGTTAAAGGATGTCAAATTGCATGTATATATTTTAATAGGTCAATTGTACCAATAGATGTGGCAAGGGACTCTTATAGGGTGCAAAGTGACTCTAATATGGTGAAAAGTGACTTACATGGTTGATTAGAGACAAATGTTGCCCAAAATTACTCGTAGAAACGTTGTACCAAGAGGTGGTTAAAGGATGTTAAATTGCATGTAGATGATGTTAATAGTCAATTGTACGATTATTGTGTGGCAAGTGACTCTTATAGGGTACAAAGTGACTCTAATATGGTGAAGAGTGACTTACATGGTTGATTAGAGTCACAATATGGACCTTAATTTGAGTTGTATACAAGTGGTACCAAGAGGTAGTTAAGGATGTCAAATAGAATGTATATGATGTTAATAGGTCAATTGTACCAATATATGGTGGAAAGTGACGCTTATAGGGTGCAAAGTGACTCTAATATGGTGAAGAGAGGCTTACATTGTTGAATAGAGCCAAATGTGGACCAAAATTGACTCGTATAAAAGTGGTACAAAGAGGTGGTTAAAGGATGTTAAATTGCACGTAGATGATGTTAACATGTTGATTATACCATTATATGGTGGCAAGTGACTCTTATAGGGTGCAAAGTGACTCTAATATGGTTAAGAGTCACTTACATGGTTGATTAGAGTCGAAATGTGGCACTAAATGACCTATATAAAAGTGGTACCAAGAGGTGGTTTAAAGGATGTCAATTGCATGTATATGATGTTAATAGGTCAATTGTACCAATATATGGTGGCAAGAGACTCTTATAGGGTACAAAGTGACTCTAATATGGTGAAGAGTGACTTTACATGGTTGATTAAGGTCACAATATGACCCTAAATTGATTTGTATAAAAGTGGTACCAAGAGGTAGTTAAAGGATGTCAAATTGAATGTATATGATGTTTAATAGGTAAATTGTACCAATATATGGTGGTCAAGTGACTCTTATAGGGTGCAAAGTGACTCTAATATGGTGAAGAGGGACTTACATTGTTGGATAGAGCCAAAATGTGGACCAAAATTGACTCGTATAAAAATGGTACAAAAGGTGGTTAAAGGATGTTAAATTGCATGTAGATGATATTAACATGTCAATTGTACCATTATATGGGTTGCAAGTGACTCTTATAGGGTGCAAAGTGACTCTAATATGGTGAAGAGTGACTTACATGGTTGATTAGAGTCAAATATGGCCCTAAATTGACTTGTATAAAAACTTGTACCAAGAGGTAGTTAAAGGTTGTAAAATTGAAATGTATATGATGTTAATAGGTCAATTGTACCAATATATGGTGGCAAGTGACTCTTATAGGGTGCAAAGTGACTCTAATATGGTGAATAGGACTTACATGGTTGATTAGAGCCAAATTGTGGCCCAAAATTAACTCGTATAAAAGTGGTACAAAGAGGTGGTTAAAGGATGTTAAATTGCATGTAGATGATTTAACATGTCAATTGTACCATTATATGGTGGCAAGTGACTCTTATTGGTGCATAAGTTACTCTAATATGGTGAGAGAGTGACATACATGGTTGATTAGAGTCAAAACGTGGCCATAATTGACTCGTATAAAAGTGGTACCAAGAGGTGGTTAAAGGATGTCAAATTGCATGTATATAATGTTAATAGGTTAATTGTACCAATATATGGTGGCAAGCGACTCTGATAGGGTGCAAAGTGACTCTAATATGGTGAAGAGTGACTTACATGGTTGATTAGAGTCAAAATGTGGCCATAATTGACTCGTATAAAAGTGGTACCCAAGAGGTGGTTACAGGATGTCAAATTGCATGTATATGATGTTAAATAGGTCAATTGTACCAAGTATATGGTGGCAAGTGACTCTTATAGGTGCAAAGTGACTTCTAATATGGTGAAGAGTGACGTACATGGTTGATTAGAGCCAAATATTTCCCAAAATTGCCTTCGTACAAAGGTTTAACCAGAGTTGGTTAAAGTATGTTAAATTGCATGTAGATGATGTTAACATGTGAATTGTACCAATATATGGTGGCAAGTGACTCTTATAGGGTGCAAAGTGACTCTAATATGGTGAAGAGTGACTTACATGGTTGATTACAGTCAAAATATGGCCTAATTGACTTGTATAAAAGTGGTACCAAGAGGTGGTTAAAGGATGTCAAATTGCATGTATATGATGTTAATAGGTCAATTGTACCAATATATGTTGGCAAGCTGACTCTTATAGGGTGCAAAGTGACTCTAATATGGTGAAAAGTGACTTACATGGTTGATTAGAGACAAAATGTTGCCCAAAATTTACTCGTATAAAAGTTGTACCAAGAGGTGGTTAAAGGATGTTAAATTGCATGTAGATGATGTTAATATGTCAATTGTACGATTATTGTGTGGCAAGTGACTCTTATAGGGTACAAAGTGACTCTAATATGGTGAAGAGTGACTTACATGGTTGATTAGAGTCACAATATGACCTTAATTGAGTTGTATAAAAGTGGTACCAAGAGGTAGTTTAAAGGATGTCAAATAGAATGTATATGATGTTAATAGGTCAATTGTACCAATATATGGTGGCAAGTGACTCTTATAGGGTGCAAAGTGACTCTAATATGGTGAAGAGGGAGTTACATTGTTGAATAGAGCCAAAATGTGGACCAAAATTGACTCGTATAAAAGTGGTACAAAGAGGTGGTTAAAGGATGTTAAATTGCACGTAGATGATGTTAACATGTTGATTATACCATTATATGGTGGCAAGTGACTCTTATAGGGTGCAAAGTGACTCTAATATGGTTAAGAGTCACTTACATGGTTGATTAGAGTCCAAATGTGGCACTAATGACCTATATAAAAGCTGGTACCAAGAGGTGGTTAAAGGATGTCAATTTGCATGTATATGATGTTAATAGGTCAATTGTACCAATATATGGTGGCAAGAGACTCTTATAGGGTACAAAGTGACTCTAATATGGTGAAGAGTGACTTACATGGTTGATTAGAGTCACAATATGACCCTAAATTGATTTGTATAAAAGTGGTACCAAGAGGTAGTTAAAGGATGTCAAATTGAATGTATATGATGTTAATAGGTACAATTGTACCAATATATGGTGGTAAGTGACTCTTATAGGGTGCAAAGTGACTCTAATATGGTGAAGAGGGACTTACATTGTTGGATAGAGCCAAAATGTGGACCAAAATTGACTCGTATAAAAATGGTACAAAAAGGTGGTTAAAGGATGTTAAATTGCATGTAGATGATATTAACATGTCAATTGTACCATTATATGGTTGCAAGTGACTCTTATAGGGTGCAAAGTGACTCTAATATGGTGAAGAGTGACTTACATGGTTGATTAGAGTCAAAATATGGCCCTAAATTGACTTGTATAAAACTTGTACCAAGAGGTAGTTAAAGGTGTAAAATTGAATGTATATGATGTTAATAGGTCAATTGTACCAATATATGGTGGCAAGTGACTCTTATAGGGTGCAAAGTGACTCTAATATGGTGAATAGGGACTTACATGGTTGATTAGAGCCAAAATTGTGGCCCAAAATTAACTCGTATAAAAGTGGTACAAGAGGTTGGTTAAAGGATGTTAAATTGCATGTAGATGATGTTAACATGTCAATTGTACCATTATATGGTGGCAAGTGACTCTTATATGGGTGCAAAGTTACTCTAATATGGTGAAGAGTGACATACATGGTTGATTAGAGTCACAATATGGACCTAAATTGAGTTGTATAAAAGTGGTACCAAGAGGTAGGTTAAAGGATGTCAATAGAATGTATATGATGTTAATAGGTCAATTGTACCAATATATGGTGGTAAGGTGACTCTTATAGGGTGCAAAGTGACTCTAATATGGTGAAGATGGACTTACATTGTTGAATAGAGCCAAAATGTGGACCAAAATTGACTCGTATAAAAGTGGTACAAAGAGGTGGTTAAAGGATGTTAAATTGCACGTAGATGATGTTAACATGTTGATTATACCATTATATGGTGGCAAGTGACTCTTATAGGGTGCAAAGTGACTCTAATATGGTTAAGAGTCACTTACATGGTTGATTAGAGTCAAAATGTGGCACTAAATGACCTATATAAAAGTGGTACCAAGAGGTGGTTAAAGGATGTCAATTTGGATGTATATGATGTTAATAGGTCAATTGTACCAATATATGGTGGCAAGAGACTCTTATAGGGTACAAAGTGACTCTAATATGGTGAAGAGTGACTTACATGGTTGATTAGAGTCACAATATGACCCTAAATTGATTTGTATAAAAGTGGTACCAAGAGATAGTTAAAGGATGTCAAATTGAATGTATATGATGTTAATAGGTAAATTGTACCAATATATGGTGGTAAGTGACTCTTATAGGGTGCAAAGTGACTCTAATATGGTGAAGAGGGACTTACATTGTTGGATAGAGCCAAAATGTGGACCAAAATTGACTCGTATAAAAATGGTACAAAAAGGTGGTTAAAGGATGTTAAATTGCATGTAGATGATATTAACATGTCAATTGTACCATTATATGGTTGCAAGTGACTCTTATCGGGTGCAAAGTGACTCTAATATAGTGAAGAGTGACTTACATGGTTGATTAGAGTCAAAATATGGCCCTAAATTGACTTGTATAAAACTGGTACCAAGAGGTAGTTAAAGGTTGTAAAATTGAATGTATATGATGTTAATAGGTCAATTGTACCAATATATGGTGGCAAGTGACTCTTATAGGGTGCAAAGTGACTCTAATATGGTGAACAGGGACTTACATGGTTGATTAGAGCCAAATTGTGGCCCAAAATTAACTCGTATAAAAGTGGTACAAAGAGGTGGTTAAAGGATGTTAAATTGCATGTAGATGATGTTAACATGTCAATTGTACCATTATATGGTGGCAAGTGACTCTTATTGGGTGCAAAGTTACTCTAATATGGTGAAGAGTGACATACATGGTTGATTAGAGTCACAATATGGACCTAAATTGAGTTGTATAAAAGTGGTACCAAGAGGTAGTTAAAGGATGTCAAATAGAATGTATATGATGTTAATAGGTCAATTGTACCAATATATGGTGGCAAGTGACTCTTATAGGGTGCAAAGTGACTCTAATATGGTGAAGATGGACTTACATTGTTGAATAGAGCCAAAATGTGGACCAAAATTGACTCGTATAAAAGTGGTACAAAGAGGTGGTTAAAGGATGTTAAATTGCACGTAGATGATGTTAACATGTTGATTATACCATTATATGGTGGCAAGTGACTCTTATAGGGTGCAAAGTGACTCTAATATGGTTAAGAGTCACTTACATGGTTGATTAGAGTCAAAATGTGGCCCTAATTGACCTATATAAAAGTGGTACCAAGAGGTGGTTAAAGGATGTCAAATTGCATGTATATGATGTTAATAGGTCAATTGTACCAATATATGGTGGCAAGAGACTCTTATAGGGTACAAAGTGACTCTAATATGGTGAAGAGTGACTTACATGGTTGTTAGAGTCACAATATGACCCTAAATTGATTTGTATAAAAGTGGTACCAAGAGGTAGTTAAAGGATGTCAAATTGAATGTATATGATGTTAATAGGTAAATTGTACCAATATATGGTGGCAAGTGACTCTTATAGGGTGCAAAGTGACTCTAATATGGTGAAGAGTGACTTACATTGTTGGATAGAGCCAAAATGGGACCAAAATTGACTCGTATAAAAGTGGTACAAAAAGGTGGGTTAAAGGATGTTAAATTGCATGTAGATGTTATTAACATGTCAATTGTACCATTATATGGTTGCAAGTGACTCTTATAGGGTGCAAAGTGACTCTAATATGGTGAAGAGTGACTTAATGGTTGATTAGAGTCAAAATATGGCCCTAAATTGACTTGTATAAAACTTGTACCAAGAGGTAGTTAAGGTTGTAAAATTTGAATGTATATGATGTTAATAGGTCAATTGTACCAATATATGGTGGCAAGTGACTCTTATAGGGTGCAAAGTGACTCTAATATGGTTAAGAGTCACTTACATGGTTGATTAGAGTCAAAATGTGGCACTAAATGACCTATATAAAAGTGGTACCAAGAGGTGGTTAAAGGATGTCAATTTGCATGTATATGATGTTAATAGGTCAATTGTACCAATATATGGTGGCAAGAGACTCTTATAGGGTACAAAGTGACTCTAATATGGTGAAGAGTGACTTACATGGTTGATTAGAGTCACAATATGACCCTAAATGTATAAAAGTGGTACCAAGAGGTAGTTAAAGGATGTCAAATTGAATGTATATGATGTTAATAGGTAAATTGTACCAATATATGGTGGTAAGTGACTCTTATAGGGTGCAAAGTGACTCTAATATGGTGAAGAGGGACTTACATTGTTGGATAGAGCCAAAATGTGGACCAAAATTGACTCGTATAAAAATGGTACAAAAAGGTGGTTAAAGGATGTTAAATTGCATGTAGATGATATTAACATGTCAATTGTACCATTATATGGTTGCAAGTGACTCTTATAGGGTGCAAAGTGACTCTAATATGGTGAAGAGTGACTTACATGGTTGATTAGAGTCAAAATATGGCCCTAAATTGACTTGTATAAAACTTGTACCAAGAGGTAGTTAAAGGTTGTAAAATTGAATGTATATGATGTTAATAGGTCAATTGTACCAATATATGGTGGCAAGTGACTCTTATAGGGTGCAAAGTGACTCTAATATGGTGAATAGGGACTTACATGGTTGATTAGAGCCAAATTGTGGCCCAAAATTAACTCGTATAAAAGTGGTACAAAGAGGTGGTTAAAGGATGTTAAATTGCATGTAGATGATGTTAACATGTCAATTGTACCATTATATGGTGGCAAGTGACTCTTATTGGGTGCAAAGTTACTCTAATATGGTGAAGAGTGACATACATGGTTGATTAGAGTCACAATATGGACCTAAATTGAGTTGTATAAAAGTGGTACCAAGAGGTAGTTAAAGGATGTCAAATAGAATGTATATGATGTTAATAGGTCAATTGTACCAATATATGGTGGCAAGTGACTCTTATAGGGTGCAAAGTGACTCTAATATGGTGAAGATGGACTTACATTGTTGAATAGAGCCAAAATGTGGACCAAAATTGACTCGTATAAAAGTGGTACAAAGAGGTGGTTAAAGGATGTTAAATTGCACGTAGATGATGTTAACATGTTGATTATACCATTATATGGTGGCAAGTGACTCTTATAGGGTGAAAAGTGACTCTAATATGGTTAAGAGTCACTTACATGGTTGATTAGAGTCAAAATGTGGCCCTAATTGACCTATATAAAAGTGGTACCAAGAGGTGGTTAAAGGATGTCAAATTGCATGTATATGATGTTAATAGGTCAATTGTACCAATATATGGTGGCAAGAGACTCTTATAGGGTACAAAGTGACTCTAATATGGTGAAGAGTGACTTACATGGTTGATTAGAGTCACAATATGACCCTAAATTGATTTGTATAAAAGTGGTACCAAGAGGTAGTTAAAGGATGTCAAATTGAATGTATATGATGTTAATAGGTAAATTGTACCAATATATGGTGGCAAGTGACTCTTATAGGGTGCAAAGTGACTCTAATATGGTGAAGAGTGACTTACATTGTTGGATAGAGCCAAAATGTGGACCAAAATTGACTCGTATAAAAGTGGTACAAAAGGTGGTTAAAGGATGTTAAATTGCATGTAGATGTTATTAACATGTCAATTGTACCATTATATGGTTGCAAGTGACTCTTATAGGGTGCAAAGTGACTCTAATATGGTGAAGAGTGACTTACATGGTTGATTAGAGTCAAAATATGGCCCTAAATTGACTTGTATAAAACTTGTACCAAGAGGTAGTTAAAGGTTGTAAAATTGAATGTATATGATGTTAATAGGTCAATTGTACCAATATATGGTGGCAAGTGACTCTTATAGGGTGCAAAGTTACTCTAATATGGTTAAGAGTCACTTACATGGTTGATTAGAGTCAAAATGTGGCACTAAATGACCTATATAAAAGTGGTACCAAGAGGTGGTTAAAGGATGTCAATTTGCATGTATATGATGTTAATAGGTCAATTGTACCAATATATGGTGGCAAGAGACTCTTATAGGGTACAAAGTGACTCTAATATGGTGAAGAGTGACTTACATGGTTGATTAGAGTCACAATATGACCCTAAATTGATTTGTATAAAAGTGGTACCAAGAGGTAGTTAAAGGATGTCAAATTGAATGTATATGATGTTAATAGGTAAATTGTACCAATATATGGTGGTAAGTGACTCTTATAGGGTGCAAAGTGACTCTAATATGGTGAAGAGGGACTTACATTGTTGGATAGAGCCAAAATGTGGACCAAAATTGACTCGTATAAAAATGGCACAAAAAGGTGGTTAAAGGATGTTAAATTGCATGTAGATGATATTAACATGTCAATTGTACCATTATATGGTTGCAAGTGACTCTTATAGGGTGCAAAGTGACTCTAATATGGTGAAGAGTGACTTACATGGTTGATTAGAGTCAAAATATGGCCCTAAATTGACTTGTATAAAACTTGTACCAAGAGGTAGTTAAAGGTTGTAAAATTGAATGTATATGATGTTAATAGGTCAATTGTACCAATATATGGTGGCAAGTGACTCTTATAGGGTGCAAAGTGACTCTAATATGGTGAATAGGGACTTACATGGTTGATTAGAGCCAAATTGTGGCCCAAAATTAACTCGTATAAAAGTGGTACAAAGAGGTGGTTAAAGGATGTTAAATTGCATGTAGATGATGTTAACATGTCAATTGTACCATTATATGGTGGCAAGTGACTCTTATTGGGTGCAAAGTTACACTAATATGGTGAAGAGTGACATACATGGTTGATTAGAGTCACAATATGGACCTAAATTGAGTTGTATAAAAGTGGTACCAAGAGGTAGTTAAAGGATGTCAAATAGAATGTATATGATGTTAATAGGTCAATTGTACCAATATATGGTGGCAAGTGACTCTTATAGGGTGCAAAGTGACTCTAATATGGTGAAGATGGACTTACATTGTTGAATAGAGCCAAAATGTGGACCAAAATTGACTCGTATAAAAGTGGTACAAAGAGGTGGTTAAAGGATGTTAAATTGCACGTAGATGATGTTAACATGTTGATTATACCATTATATGGTGGCAAGTGACTCTTATAGGGTGAAAAGTGACTCTAATATGGTTAAGAGTCACTTACATGGTTGATTAGAGTCAAAATGTGGCCCTAATTGACCTATATAAAAGTGGTACCAAGAGGTGGTTAAAGGATGTCAAATTGCATGTATATGATGTTAATAGGTCAATTGTACCAATATATGGTGGCAAGAGACTCTTATAGGGTACAAAGTGACTCTAATATGGTGAAGAGTGACTTACATGGTTGATTAGAGTCACAATATGACCCTAAATTGATTTGTATAAAAGTGGTACCAAGAGGTAGTTAAAGGATGTCAAATTGAATGTATATGATGTTAATAGGTAAATTGTACCAATATATGGTGGCAAGTGACTCTTATAGGGTGCAAAGTGACTCTAATATGGTGAAGAGTGACTTACATTGTTGGATAGAGCCAAAATGTGGACCAAAATTGACTCGTATAAAAGTGGTACAAAAAGGTGGTTAAAGGATGTTAAATTGCATATAGATGTTATTAACATGTCAATTGTACCATTATATGGTTGCAAGTGACTCTTATAGGGTGCAAAGTGACTCTAATATGGTGAAGAGTGACTTACATGGTTGATTAGAGTCAAAATATGGCCCTAAATTGACTTGTATAAAACTTGTACCAAGAGGTAGTTAAAGGTTGTAAAATTGAATGTATATGATGTTAATAGGTCAATTGTACCAATATATGGTGGCAAGTGACTCTTATAGGGTGCAAAGTGACTCTAATATGGTTAAGAGTCACTTACATGGTTGATTAGAGTCAAAATGTGGCACTAAATGACCTATATAAAAGTGGTACCAAGAGGTGGTTAAAGGATGTCAATTTGCATGTATATGATGTTAATAGGTCAATTGTACCAATATATGGTGGCAAGAGACTCTTATAGGGTACAAAGTGACTCTAATATGGTGAAGAGTGACTTACATGGTTGATTAGAGTCACAATATGACCCTAAATTGATTTGTATAAAAGTGGTACCAAGAGGTAGTTAAAGGATGTCAAATTGAATGTATATGATGTTAATAGGTAAATTGTACCAATATATGGTGGTAAGTGACTCTTATAGGGTGCAAAGTGACTCTAATATGGTGAAGAGGGACTTACATTGTTGGATAGAGCCAAAATGTGGACCAAAATTGACTCGTATAAAAATGGCACAAAAAGGTGGTTAAAGGATGTTAAATTGCATGTAGATGATATTAACATGTCAATTGTACCATTATATGGTTGCAAGTGACTCTTATAGGGTGCAAAGTGACTCTAATATGGTGAAGAGTGACTTACATGGTTGATTAGAGTCAAAATATGGCCCTAAATTGACTTGTATAAAACTTGTACCAAGAGGTAGTTAAAGGTTGTAAAATTGAATGTATATGATGTTAATAGGTCAATTGTACCAATATATGGTGGCAAGTGACTCTTATAGGGTGCAAAGTGACTCTAATATGGTGAATAGGGACTTACATGGTTGATTAGAGCCAAATTGTGGCCCAAAATTAACTCGTATAAAAGTGGTACAAAGAGGTGGTTAAAGGATGTTAAATTGCATGTAGATGATGTTAACATGTCAATTGTACCATTATATGGTGGCAAGTGACTCTTATTGGGTGCAAAGTTACTCTAATATGGTGAAGAGTGACATACATGGTTGATTAGAGTCACAATATGGACCTAAATTGAGTTGTATAAAAGTGGTACCAAGAGGTAGTTAAAGGATGTCAAATAGAATGTATATGATGTTAATAGGTCAATTGTACCAATATATGGTGGCAAGTGACTCTTATAGGGTGCAAAGTGACTCTAATATGGTGAAGATGGACTTACATTGTTGAATAGAGCCAAAATGTGGACCAAAATTGACTCTTATAAAAGTGGTACAAAGAGGTGGTTAAAGGATGTTAAATTGCACGTAGATGATGTTAACATGTTGATTATACCATTATATGGTGGCAAGTGACTCTTATAGGGTGCAAAGTGACTCTAATATGGTTAAGAGTCACTTACATGGTTGATTAGAGTCAAAATGTGGCACTAAATGACCTATATAAAAGTGGTACCAAGAGGTGGTTAAAGGATGTCAATTTGCATGTATATGATGTTAATAGGTCAATTGTACCAATATATGGTGGCAAGAGACTCTTATAGGGTACAAAGTGACTCTAATATGGTGAAGAGTGACTTACATGGTTGATTAGAGTCACAATATGACCCTAAATTGATTTGTATAAAAGTGGTACCAAGAGGTAGTTAAAGGATGTCAAATTGAATGTATATGATGTTAATAGGTAAATTGTACCAATATATGGTGGTAAGTGACTCTTATAGGGTGCAAAGTGACTCTAATATGGTGAAGAGGGACTTACATTGTTGGATAGAGCCAAAATGTGGACCAAAATTGACTCGTATAAAATGGTACAAAAAGGTGGTTAAAGGATGTTAAATTGCATGTAGATGATATTAACATGTCAATTGTACCATTATATGGTTGCAAGTGACTCTTATAGGGTGCAAAGTGACTCTAATATGGTGAAGAGTGACTTACATGGTTGATTAGAGTCAAAATATGGCCCTAAATTGACTTGTATAAAACTTGTACCAAGAGGTAGTTAAAGGTTGTAAAATTGAATGTATATGATGTTAATAGGTCAATTGTACCAATATATGGTGGCAAGTGACTCTTATAGGGTGCAAAGTGACTCTAATATGGTGAATAGGGACTTACATGGTTGATTAGAGCCAAATTGTGGCCCAAAATTAACTCGTATAAAAGTGGTACAAAGAGGTGGTTAAAGGATGTTAAATTGCATGTAGATGATGTTAACATGTCAATTGTACCATTATATGGTGGCAAGTGACTCTTATTGGGTGCAAAGTTACTCTAATATGGTGAAGAGTGACATACATGGTTGATTAGAGTCACAATATGGACCTAAATTGAGTTGTATAAAAGTGGTACCAAGAGGTAGTTAAAGGATGTCAAATAGAATGTATATGATGTTAATAGGTCAATTGTACCAATATATGGTGGCAAGTGACTCTTATAGGGTGCAAAGTGACTCTAATATGGTGAAGATGGACTTACATTGTTGAATAGAGCCAAAATGTGGACCAAAATTGACTCGTATAAAAGTGGTACAAAGAGGTGGTTAAAGGATGTTAAATTGCACGTAGATGATGTTAACATGTTGATTATACCATTATATGGTGGCAAGTGACTCTTATAGGGTGCAAAGTGACTCTAATATGGTTAAGAGTCACTTACATGGTTGATTAGAGTCAAAATGTGGCCCTAATTGACCTATATAAAAGTGGTACCAAGAGGTGGTTAAAGGATGTCAAATTGCATGTATATGATGTTAATAGGTCAATTGTACCAATATATGGTGGCAAGAGACTCTTATAGGGTACAAAGTGACTCTAATATGGTGAAGAGTGACTTACATGGTTGATTAGAGTCACAATATGACCCTAAATTGATTTGTATAAAAGTGGTACCAAGAGGTAGTTAAAGGATGTCAAATTGAATGTATATGATGTTAATAGGTAAATTGTACCAATATATGGTGTCAAGTGACTCTTATAGGGTGCAAAGTGACTCTAATATGGTGAAGAGTGACTTACATTGTTGGATAGAGCCAAAATGTGGACCAAAATTGACTCGTATAAAAGTGGTACAAAAAGGTGGTTAAAGGATGTTAAATTGCATGTAGATGTTATTAACATGTCAATTGTACCATTATATGGTTGCAAGTGACTCTTATAGGGTGCAAAGTGACTCTAATATGGTGAAGAGTGACTTACATGGTTGATTAGAGTCAAAATATGGCCCTAAATTGACTTGTATAAAACTTGTACCAAGAGGTAGTTAAAGGTTGTAAAATTGAATGTATATGATGTTAATAGGTCAATTGTACCAATATATGGTGGCAAGTGACTCTTATAGGGTGCAAAGTGATTCTAATATGGTGAATAGGGACTTACATGGTTGATTAGAGCCAAATTGTGGCCCAAAATTAACTCGTATAAAAGTGGTACAAAGAGGTGGTTAAAGGATGTTAAATTGCATGAAGATGATGTTAACATGTCAATTGTACCATTATATGGTGGCAAGTGACTCTTATTGGGTGCAAAGTTACTCTAATATGGTGAAGAGTGACATACATGGTTGATTAGAGTCAAAACGTGGCCATAATTGACTCGTATAAAAGTGGTACCAAGAGGTGGTTAAAGGATGTCAAATTGCATGTATATAATGTTAATAGGTTAATTGTACCAATATATGGTGGCAAGTGACTCTTATAGTGTGCAAAGTGACTCTAATATGGTGAAGAGTGACTTACATGGTTGATTAGAGTCAAAATGTGGCCATAATTGACTCGTATAAAAGTGGTACCAAGAGGTGGTTACAGGATGTCAAATTGCATGTATATGATGTTAATAGGTCAATTGTACCAATATATGGTGGCAAGTGACTCTTATAGGGTGCAAAGTGACTCTAATATGGTGAAAAGTGACTTACATGGTTGATTAGAGCCAAAATATTTCCCAAAATTGACTCGTACAAAGGTTTAACCAAGAGTTGGTTAAAGTATGTTAAATTGCATGTAGATGATGTTAACATGTGAATTGTACCAATATATGGTGGCAAGTGACTCTTATAGGGTGCAAAGTGACTCTAATATGGTGAAGAGTGACTTACATGGTTGATTAAAGTCAAAATATGGGCCTAAATTGACTTGTATAAAAGTGGCACCAAGAGGTGGTTAAAGGATGTCAAATTGCATGTATATGATGTTAATAGGTCAATTGTACCAATATATGGTGCCAAGAGACTCTTATAGGTTGCATAGTGACTCTAATATTGTGAAGAGTGACTTACATGGTTGATTAGATCCAAAATGTTGCCCAAAATTGACTCGTATAAAACTGGTACAAAGAGGTGGTTAAAGGATGTTAAATTGCATGTAATTGATGTTAACATGTCAATTGTACCATTATATGATGGCAAGTGACTCTTATAGGGTGCAAAGGGACTTTAATATGGTGAAGAAAGACTTACATGGTTGATTAGAGTCAAAATGTGGCACTAATTGACTTATATAAAAGTGGTACCAAGATGTGGTTAAAGAATATCAAATTGAATGTATATGATGTTAATAGGTCAATTGTACCAATATATGTTGGCAAGTGACTCTTATAGGGTGCAAAGTGACTCTAATATGGTGAAGAGTGACTTACATGGTGGATTAGAGACAAAATTTTGCCCAAAATTTACTCGTATAAAAGTTGTACCAAGAGGTGGTTAAAGGATGTTAAATTGCTTGTAGATGATGTTAATATGTCAATTGTACGATTATTGTGTGGCAAGTGACACTTATAGGGTACAAAGTGACTCCCATATGGTGAAGAATGACTTACATGGTTGATTAGAGTCACAATATGGACCTAAATTGAGTTGTATAAAAGTGGTACCAAGAGGTAGTTAAAGGATGTCAAATAGAATGTATATGATGTTAATAGGTCAATTGTACCAATATATGGTGGCAAGTGACTCTTATAGGGTGCAAAGTGACTCTAATATGGTGAAGATGGACTTACATTGTTGAATAGAGCCAAAATGTGGACCAAAATTGACTCGTATAAAAGTGGTACAAAGAGGTGGTTAAAGGATGTTAAATTGCACGTAGATGATGTTAACATGTTGATTATACCATTATATGGTGGCAAGTGACTCTTATAGGGTGCAAAGTGACTCTAATATGGTTAAGAGTCACTTACATGGTTGATTAGAGTCAAAATGTGGCCCTAATTGACCTATATAAAAGTGGTACCAAGAGGTGGTTAAAGGATGTCAAATTGCATGTATATGATGTTAATAGGTCAATTGTACCAATATATGGTGGCAAGAGACTTTTATAGGGTACAAAGTGACTCTAATATGGTGAAGAGTGACTTACATGGTTGATTAGAGTCACAATATGACCCTAAATTGATTTGTATAAAAGTGGTACCAAGAGGTAGTTAAAGGATGTCAAATTGAATGTATATGATGTTAATAGGTAAATTGTACCAATATATGGTGGCAAGTGACTTTTATAGGGTGCAAACTGACTCTAATATGGTGAAGAGGGACTTACATTGTTGGATAGAGCCAAAATGTGGACCAAAATTGACTCATATAAAAGTGGTACAAAAAGGTGGTTAAAGGATGTTAAATTGCATGTAGATGTTATTAACATGTCAATTGTACCATTATATGGTTGCAAGTGACTCTTATAGGGTGCAAAGTGACTCTAATATGGTGAAGAGTGACTTACATGGTTGATTAAAGTCAAAATATGGCCCTAAATTGACTTGTATAAAACTTGTACCAAGAGGTAGTTAAAGGTTGTAAAATTGAATGTATATGATGTTAATAGGTCAATTGTACCAATATATGGTGGCAAGTGACTCTTATAGGGTGCAAAGTGATTCTAATATGGTGAATAGGGACTTACATGGTTGATTAGAGCCAAATTGTGGCCCAAAATTAACTCGTATAAAAGTGGTACAAAGAGGTGGTTAAAGGATGTTAAATTGAATGAAGATGATGTTAACATGTCAATTGTACTATTATATGGTGGCAAGTGACTCTTATTGGGTGCAAAGTTACTCTAATATGGTGAAGAGTGACATACATGGTTGATTAGAGTCAAAACGTGGCCATAATTGACTCGTATAAAAGTGGTACCAAGAGGTGGTTAAAGGATGTCAAATTGCATGTATATAATGTTAATAGGTTAATTGTACCAATATATGGTGTCAAGTGACTCTTATAGTGTGCAAAGTGACTCTAATATGGTGAAGATTGACTTACATGGTTGATTAGAGTCAAAATGTGGCCATAATTGACTCGTATAAAAGTGGTACCAAGAGGTGGTTACAGGATGTCAAATTGCATGTATATGATGTTAATAGGTCAATTGTACCAATATATGGTGGCAAGTGACTCTTATAGGGTGCAAAGTGACTCTAATATGGTGAAGAGTGACTTACATGGTTGATTAGAGCCAAAATATTTCCCAAAATTGACTCGTACAAAGGTTTAACCAAGAGTTGGTTAAAGTATGTTAAATTGCATGTAGATGATGTTAATATGTCAATTGTACGATTATTGTGTGGCAAGTGACTCTTATAGGGTACAAAGTGACTCTAATATGGTGAAGAGTGACTTACATGGTTGATTAGAGACAAAATGTTGCCCAAAATTTACTCGTATAAAAGTTGTACCAAGAGGTGGTTAAAGGATGTTAAATTGCATGTAGATGATGTTAATATGTCAATTGTACGATTATTGTGTGGCAAGTGACTCTTATAGGGTACAAAGTGACTCTAATATGGTGAAGAGTGACTTACATGGTTGATTAGAGTCACAATATGGACCTTAATTGAGTTGTATAAAAGTGGTACCAAGAGGTAGTTAAAGGATGTCAAATAGAATGTATATGATGTTAATAGGTCAATTGTTCCAATATATGGTGGCAAGTGACTCTTATAGGGTGCAAAGTGACTCTAATATGGTGAAGAGGGAGTTACATTGTTGAATAGAGCCAAAATATGGACCAAAATTGACTCGTATAAAAGTGGTACAAAGAGGTGGTTAAAGGATGTTAAATTGCACGTAGATGATGTTAACATGTTGATTATACCATTATATGGTGGCAAGTGACTCATATAGGGCGCAAAGTGACTCTAATATGGTTAAGAGTCACTTACATGGTTGATTAGAGTCAAAATGTGGCACTAAATGACCTATATAAAAGTGGTACCAAGAGGTGGTTAAAGGATGTCAATTTGCATGTATATGATGTTAATAGGTCAATTGTACCAATATATGGTGGCAAGAGACTCTTATAGGGTACAAAGTGACTCTAATATGGTGAAGAGTGACTTACATGGTTGATTAGAGTCACAATATGACCCTAAATTGATTTGTATAAAAGTGGTACCAAGAGGTAGTTAAAGGATGTCAAATTGAATGTATATGATGTTAATAGGTAAATTGTACCAATATATGGTGGCAAGTGACTCTTATAGGGTGCAAAGTGACTCTAATATGGTGAAGAGGGACTTACATTGTTGGATAGAGCCAAAATGTGGACCAAAATTGACTCATATAAAAGTGGTACAAAAAGGTGGTTAAAGGATGTTAAATTGCATGTAGATGTTATTAACATGTCAATTCTACCATTATATGGTTGCAAGTGACTCTTATAGGGTGCAAAGTGACTCTAATATGGTGAATAGTGACTTACATGGTTGATTAGAGTCAAAATATGGCCCTAAATTGACTTGTATAAAACTTGTACCAAGAGGTAGTTAAAGGTTGTAAAATTGAATGTATATGATGTTAATAGGTCAATTGTACCAATATATGGTGGCAAGTGACTCTTATAGGGTGCAAAGTGACTCTAATATGGTGAATAGGGGCTTACATGGTTGATTAGAGCCAAATTGTGGCCCAAAAATTAACTCGTATAAAAGTGGTACAAGAGGTGGTTAAAGGATGTTAAATTGCATGTAGATGATGTTAACATGTCAATTGTACCATTATATGGTGGGCAAGTGACTCTTATGGGGTGCAAAGTTACTCTAATATGGTGAAGAGTGATATACATGGTTGATTAGAGTCAAAACGTTGCCATAATTGACTCGTATAAAAGTGGTACCAAGAGGTGGTTAAAGGATGTCAAATTGCATGTATATAATGTTAATAGGTTAATTGTACCAATATATGGTGGCAAGTGACTCTTATAGGTTGCAAAGTGACTCTAATATGGTGAAGAGTGACTTACATGGTTGATTAGAGTCAAAATGTGGCCATAATTGGACTTCGTATAAAAGTGGTACCAAGAGGTGGTTACAGGATGTCAAATTGCATGTATAGATGTATAGGTCAATTGTACCAATATATGGTGGGCAATTGACTCTTATAGGGTGCAAAGTGACTCTAATATGGTGAAGAGTGACTTACATGGTTGATTAGAGCCAAAATATTTCCCAAAATTGACTCGTACAAAGGTTTAACCAAGAGTTGGTTAAAGTATGTTAAATTGCATGTAGATGATGTTAACATGTGAATTGTACCAATATATGGTGGCAAGTGACTCTTATAGGGTGCAAAGTGACTCTAATATGGTGAAGAGTGACTTACATGGTTGATTAAAGTCAAAATATGGGCCTAAATTGACTTGTATAAAAGTGGTACCAAGAGGTGGTTAAAGGATGTCAAATTGCATGTATATGATGTTAATAGGTCAATTGTACCAATATATGTTGGCAAGTGACTCTTATAGGGTGCAAAGTGACTCTAATATGGTGAAGAGTGACTTACATGGTGGATTAGAGACAAAATTTTGCCCAAAATTTACTCGTATAAAAGTTGTACCAAGAGGTGGTTAAAGGATGTTAAATTGCTTGTAGATGATGTTAATATGTCAATTGTACGATTATTGTGTGGCAAGTGACACTTATAGGGTACAAAGTGACTCCCATATGGTGAAGAGTGACTTACATGGTTGATTAGAGTCACAATATGGACCTAAATTGAGTTGTATAAAAGTGGTACCAAGAGGTAGTTAAAGGATGTCAAATAGATGTATATGATGTTAATAGGTCAATTGTACCAATATATGGTGGCAAGTGACTCTTATAGGGTGCAAAGTGACTCTATATGGTGAAGATGGACTTACATTGTTGAATAGAGCCAAAATGTGGACCAAAATTGACTCGTATAAAAGTGGTACAAAGAGGTGGTTAAAGGATGTTAAATTGCACGTAGATGATGTTAACATGTTGATTATACCATTATATGGTGGCAAGTGACTCTTATAGGTGCAAAGTGACTCTAATATGGTTAAGAGTCACTTACATGGTTGATTAGAGTCAAAATGTGGCCCTAATTGACCTATATAAAAGTGGTACCAAGAGTGGTTAAAGGTTCAAATTGCATGTATATGAGTTAATAGGTCAATTGGTACCAATATATTGGTGGCAAGAGACTTTTATAGGGTACAAAGTGACTCTAATATTGTGACGAGTGACTTACATGGTTGATTAGAGTCACAATATGACCCTAAATTGATTGTATAAAAGTGGTACCAAGAGGTAGTTAAAGGATGTCAAATTGAATGTATATGGTTAATAGGTAAATTGTACCATATATGTGGCAAGTGACTTTATAGGGTGCAAAGTGACTCTAATATGGTGAAGAGGGACTTACATTGTTGGATAGAGCCAAAATGTGGACCAAAATTGACTCGTATAAATGGTACAAAAGGTGGTTAAAGGATGTTAAATTGCATGTAGATGTTATTAACATGTCAATTGTACCATTATATGTTGCAAGTGCTCTTATAGGGTGCAAAGTGACTCTAATATGGTGAAGAGTGACTTACATGGTTGATTTAGAGTCAAAATATGGCCCTAAATTGACTTGTATAAAACTGGTACCAAGAGGTATTAAAGGTTGTAAAATTGAATGTATATGATGTTAATAGGTCAATTGTACCAATATATGGTGGCAAGTGACTCTTATAGGGTGCAAAGTGACTTCAATATGGTGAATAGGGACTTACATGGTTGATTAGAGCCAAATTGTGGCCCAAAATTAACTCGTATAAAAGTGGTACAAAGAGGTGGTTAAAGGATGTTAAATTGCATGAGATGATGTTAACATGTCAATTGTACCATTATATGGTGGCAAGTGACTCTTATGGGTGCAAAGTTACTCTAATATGGTGAAGAGTGACATACATGGTTGATTAGAGTCAAAACGTGGCCATAATTGACTCGTATAAAGTGGTACCAAGAGGTGGTTAAAGGATGTCAAATTGCATGTATATAATGTTAATAGGTTAATTGTACCAATATGGTGGCAAGTGACTCTTATAGTGTGCAAAGTGACTCTAATATGGTGAAGAGTGACTTACATGGTTGATTAGAGTCAAAATGTGGCCATAATTGACTCGTAAAAAGTGGTACCAGAGGTGGTTAAAGGATGTCAAATTGCATGTATATGATGTTAATAGGTCAATTGTACCAATAATGGTGGCAAGTGACTCTTATAGGGTGCAAAGTGACTCTAATATGGTGAAGAGTGACTTACATGGTTGATTAGAGCCAAAATATTTCCCAAAATTGACTCGTACAAAGGTTTTACCAAGAGTTGGTTAAGTATGTTAAATTGCATGTAGATGATGTTAACATGTGAATTGTACCATATATGGTGGCAAGTGACTCTTATAGGGTGCAAAGTGACTCTAATATGGTGAAGAGTGACTTACATGGTGATTAGAGACAAATGTTGCCAAAATTGACTCGTATAAAAGTTGTACCAAGAGGTGGTTAAAGGATGTTAATTGCATGTAGATGATGTTAATATGTCAATTGTACGAATTATGTGTGCAAGTGACTCTTATAGGGTGCAAAGTGACTCTAATATGGTGAAGAGTGACTTACATGGTTGATTAGAGTCACAATGGACCTTAATTGAGTTGTATAAAAGTGGTACCAAGAGGTAGTTAAGGATGTCAAATAGAATGTATAATGAGGT
>NW_027419036.1:0-21855 GCF_009905375.1 Apium graveolens
GGCACCCTATAAGAGTCACTTGCCACCATATATTGGTACAATTGACCTATTAAACATCATATATATTCAATTTTACAACTTTAACTACCTCTTGGTACCACTTATACAAGTCAATTTAGGGCCATATCTTGACTCTAATCAACCAGGTAAGTCACTCTTCACCAAATTAGAGTCACTTTGCACCCTATAAGAGTTCATCTTGCAACCATATATGGTACAATTGACATGTTAATATCATCCTACCATGCAATTTAACATCCTTTAACCACCTTTTTGTACCATTTTTATACGAGTCAACTTTTGGTCCACATTTTGGGCTCTATCCAACAATGTAAGTACCGTCTGTCAAACCATATATAGGTCACTTTGCACCCTATAGAGTCACTTACCACCATATATTGGTACAATTTACCTATTACATCATATCCATTCAATTTGACATCCTTTAAACTACCACTCTTGGTACCACTTTTATACAAATCAATTTAGGGTCATATTGTGACTCTAATCACCATGTAAGTCACTCTTCACCATATAGAGTCACTTTGTACCCTATAAGAGTCTCTTGCCACCATATATTGGTACATTGACCTATTAACATCATATACAGCAATTGACATCCTTTTAAGCCACCTCTTGGTACCACTTATTTAGATAGGTCATTAGGGCCACATTTGACTCTAATCAACCATGTAGTGACTCTTAACCATATTAGAGTCACTTTGCACCCTATAAGAGTCACTTGCCAGCCATAGGTAATGGTATAATCAACATGTTAACATCATCTACGTGCAATGTAACATCCTTTAACCACCTCTTTGTACCACTTTTATACGGTCAATTTGGTCCACATTTTGGCTCTATTCAACAATGTAACTCCCTCTTCACCATATTAGAGTCACTTTGCACCCTATAAGAGTCACTTTGCCACCATATATTGGTACAATTGACCTATTAACATCATATACATTCTATTTGACAAATCCTTTAACTACCTCTTGGTACCACTTTTATACAACTCAATTAAGGTCCATATTGTGACTCTAATCAACCATGTAAGTCACTCTTCACCATATTAGAGTCACTTTGTACCCTATAAGAGTCACTTGCCACACAATAATATGTACAATTGACATATTAACATCATCTACATGCAATTTAACATCCTTTAACCACCTCTTGGTACAACTTTTATACGAGTAAATTTTGGGCAACATTTTGTCTCTAATCAACCATGTAAGTCACTCTTCACCATATTAGAGTCACTTTGCACCCTATAAGAGTCACTTGCCAACATATATTGGTACAATTGACCTATTAACATCATATACATGCAATTTGACATCCTTTAACCACCTCTTGGTACCACTTTTATACAAGTCAATTTAGGCCATATTTTGACTCTAATCACCATGTAAGTCACTCTTCACCATATTAGAGTCACTTTGCACCCTATAAGAGTCACTTGCCACCATATATTGGTACAATTCACATGTTAACATCATCTACATGCAATTTAACATACTTTAACCAACTCTTGGTAAAACCTTTGTACGAGTCAATTTTGGGAAATATTTTGGCTCTAATCAACCATGTAAGTCACTCTTCACCATATTAGAGTCACTTTGCACCCTATAAGAGTCACTTGCCACCATATATTGGTACAATTGACCTATTAACATCATATACATGCAATTTGACATCCTTTAACCACCTCTTGGTACCACTTTTATACGAGTCAATTATGGCCACATTTTGACTCTAATCAACCATGTAAGTCACTCTTCACCATATTAGAGTCACTTTGCACCCTATAAGAGTCACTTGCCACCATATATTGGTACAATTAACCTATTAACATTATATACATGCAATTTGACATCCTTTAACCACCTCTTGGTACCACTTTTATACGAGTCAATTATGGCCACGTTTTGACTCTAATCAACCATGTATGTCACTCTTCACCATATTAGAGTAACTTTGCACCCAATAAGAGTCACTTGCCACCATATAATGGTACAATTGACATGTTAACATCATCTACATGCAATTTAACATCCTTTAACCACCTCTTTGTACCACTTTTATACGAGTTAATTTTGGGCCACAATTTGGCTCTAATCAACCATGTAAGTCCCTATTCACCATATTAGAGTCACTTTGCACCCTATAAGAGTCACTTGCCACCATATATTGGTACAATTGACCTATTAACATCATATACATTCAATTTTACAACCTTTAACTACCTCTTGGTACAAGTTTTATACAAGTCAATTTAGGGCCATATTTTGACTCTAATCAACCATGTAAGTCACTCTTCACCATATTAGAGTCACTTTGCACCCTATAAGAGTCACTTGCAACCATATAATGGTACAATTGACATGTTAATATCATCTACATGCAATTTAACATCCTTTAACCACCTTTTTGTACCATTTTTATACGAGTCAATTTTGGTCCACATTTTGGCTCTATCCAACAATGTAAGTCCCTCTTCACCATATTAGAGTCACTTTGCACCCTATAAGAGTCACTTGCCACCATATATTGGTACAATTTACCTATTAACATCATATACATTCAATTTGACATCCTTTAACTACCTCTTGGTACCACTTTTATACAAATCAATTTAGGGTCATATTGTGACTCTAATCAACCATGTAAGTCACTCTTCACCATATTAGAGTCACTTTGTACCCTATAAGAGTCTCTTGCCACCATATATTGGTACAATTGACCTATTAACATCATATACATGCAAATTGACATCCTTTAACCACCTCTTGGTACCACTTTTATATAGGTCAATTAGGGCCACATTTTGACTCTAATCAACCATGTAAGTGACTCTTAACCATATTAGAGTCACTTTGCACCCTATAAGAGTCACTTGCCACCATATAATGGTATAATCAACATGTTAACATCATCTACGTGCAATTTAACATCCTTTAACCACCTCTTTGTACCACTTTTATACGAGTCAATTTTGGTCCACATTTTGGCTCTATTCAACAATGTAACTCCCTCTTCACCATATTAGAGTCACTTTGCACCCTATAAGAGTCACTTGCCACCATATATTGGTACAATTGACCTATTAACATCATATACATTCTATTTGACATCCTTTAACTACCTCTTGGTACCACTTTTATACAACTCAATTAAGGTCCATATTGTGACTCTAATCAACCATGTAAGTCACTCTTCACCATATTAGAGTCACTTTGTACCCTATAAGAGTCACTTGCCACACAATAATCGTACAATTGACATATTAACATCATCTACATGCAATTTAACATCCTTTAACCACCTCTTGGTACAACTTTTATACGAGTAAATTTTGGGCAACATTTTGTCTCTAATCAACCATGTAAGTCACTCTTCACCATATTAGAGTCACTTTGCACCCTATAAGAGTCACTTGCCAACATATATTGGTACAATTGACCTATTAACATCATATACATGCAATTTGACATCCTTTAACCACCTCTTGGTACCACTTTTATACAAGTCAATTTAGGCCCATATTTTGACTCTAATCAACCATGTAAGTCACTCTTCACCATATTAGAGTCACTTTGCACCCTATAAGAGTCACTTGCCACCATATATTGGTACAATTCACATGTTAACATCATCTACATGCAATTTAACATACTTTAACCAACTCTTGGTAAAACCTTTGTACGAGTCAATTTTGGGAAATATTTTGGCTCTAATCAACCATGTAAGTCACTCTTCACCATATTAGAGTCACTTTGCACCCTATAAGAGTCACTTGCCACCATATATTGGTACAATTGACCTATTAACATCATATACATGTAATTTGACATCCTTTAACCACCTCTTGGTACCACTTTTATACGAGTCAATTATGGCCACATTTTGACTCTAATCAACCATGTAAGTCACTCTTCACCATATTAGAGTCACTTTGCACCCTATAAGAGTCACTTGCCACCATATATTGGTACAATTAACCTATTAACATTATATACATGCAATTTGACATCCTTTAACCACCTCTTGGTACCACTTTTATACGAGTCAATTATGGCCACGTTTTGACTCTAATCAACCATGTATGTCACTCTTCACCATATTAGAGTAACTTTGCACCCAATAAGAGTCACTTGCCACCATATAATGGTACAATTGACATGTTAACATCATCTACATGCAATTTAACATCCTTTAACCACCTCTTTGTACCACTTTTATACGAGTTAATTTTGGGCCACAATTTGGCTCTAATCAACCATGTAAGTCCCTATTCACCATATTAGAGTCACTTTGCACCCTATAAGAGTCACTTGCCACCATATATTGGTACAATTGACCTATTAACATCATATACATTCAATTTTACAACCTTTAACTACCTCTTGGTACCAGTTTTATACAAGTCAATTTAGGGCCATATTTTGACTCTAATCAACCATGTAAGTCACTCTTCACCATATTAGAGTCACTTTGCACCCTATAAGAGTCACTTGCAACCATATAATGGTACAATTGACATGTTAATATCATCTACATGCAATTTAACATCCTTTAACCACCTTTTTGTACCACTTTTATACGAGTCAATTTTGGTCCACATTTTGGCTCTATCCAACAATGTAAGTCCCTCTTCACCATATTAGAGTCACTTTGCACCCTATAAGAGTCACTTGCCACCATATATTGGTACAATTTACCTATTAACATCATATACATTCAATTTGACATCCTTTAACTACCTCTTGGTACCACTTTTATACAAATCAATTTAGGGTCATATTGTGACTCTAATCAACCATGTAAGTCACTCTTCACCATATTAGAGTCACTTTGTACCCTATAAGAGTCTTTTGCCACCATATATTGGTACAATTGACCTATTAACATCATATACATGCAAATTGACATCCTTTAACCACCTCTTGGTACCACTTTTATATAGGTCAATTAGGGCCACATTTTGACTCTAATCAACCATGTAAGTGACTCTTAACCATATTAGAGTCACTTTGCACCCTATAAGAGTCACTTGCCACCATATAATGGTATAATCAACATGTTAACATCATCTACGTGCAATTTAACATCCTTTAACCACCTCTTTGTACCACTTTTATACGAGTCAATTTTGGTCCACATTTTGGCTCTATTCAACAATGTAACTCCCTCTTCACCATATTAGAGTCACTTTGCACCCTATAAGAGTCACTTGCCACCATATATTGGTACAATTGACCTATTAACATCATATACATTCTATTTGACATCCTTTAACTACCTCTTGGTACCACTTTTATACAACTCAATTAAGGTCCATATTGTGACTCTAATCAACCATGTAAGTCACTCTTCACCATATTAGAGTCACTTTTGTACCCTATAAGAGTCACTTTCCACACAATAATCGTACAATTGACATATTAACATCATCTACATGCAATTTAACATCCTTTAACCACCTCTTGGTACAACTTTTATACGAGTAAATTTTGGGCAACATTTTGTCTCTAATCAACCATGTAAGTCACTCTTCACCATATTAGAGTCACTTTGCACCCTATAAGAGTCACTTGCCAACATATATTGGTACAATTGACCTATTAACATCATATACATGCAATTTGACATCCTTTAACCACCTCTTGGTACCACTTTTATACAAGTCAATTTAGGCCATATTTTGACTCTAATCAACCATGTAAGTCACTCTTCACCATATTAGAGTCACTTTGCACCCTATAAGAGTCACTTGCCACCATATATTGGTACAATTCACATGTTAACATCATCTACATGCAATTTAACATACTTTAACCAACTCTTGGTAAAACCTTTGTACGAGTCAATTTTGGGAAATATTTGGCTCTAATCAACCATGTAAGTCACTCTTCACCATATTAGAGTCACTTTGCACCCTATAAGAGTCACTTGCCACCATATATTGGTACAATTGACCTATTAACATCATATACATGCAATTTGACATCCTTTAACCACCTCTTGGTACCACTTTTATACGAGTCAATTATGGCCACATTTTGACTCTAATCAACCATGTAAGTCACTCTTCACCATATTAGAGTCACTTTGCACCCTATAAGAGTCACTTGCCACCATATATTGGTACAATTAACCTATTAACATTATATACATGCAATTTGACATCCTTTAACCACCTCTTGGTACCACTTTTATACGAGTCAATTATGGCCACGTTTTGACTCTAATCAACCATGTATGTCACTCTTCACCATATTAGAGTAACTTTGCACCCAATAAGAGTCACTTGCCACCATATAATGGTACAATTGACATGTTAACATCATCTACATGCAATTTAACATCCTTTAACCACCTCTTTGTACCACTTTTATACGAGTTAATTTTGGGCCACAATTTGGCTCTAATCAACCATGTAAGTCCCTATTCACCATATTAGAGTCACTTTGCACCCTATAAGAGTCACTTGCCACCATATATTGGTACAATTGACCTATTAACATCATATACATTCAATTTTACAACCTTTAACTACCTCTTGGTACCAAGTTTTATACAAGTCAATTTAGGGCCATATTTTGACTCTAATCAACCATGTAAGTCACTCTTCACCATATTAGAGTCACTTTGCACCCTATAAGAGTCACTTGCAACCATATAATGGTACAATTGACATGTTAATATCATCTACATGCAATTTAACATCCTTTAACCACCTTTTTGTACCATTTTATACGAGTCAATTTTGGTCCACATTTTGGCTCTATCCAACAATGTAAGTCCCTCTTCACCATATTAGAGTCACTTTGCACCCTATAAGAGTCACTTACCACCATATATTGGTACAATTTACCTATTAACATCATATACATTCAATTTGACATCCTTTAACTACCTCTTGGTACCACTTTTATACAAATCAATTTAGGGTCATATTGTGACTCTAATCAACCATGTAAGTCACTCTTCACCATATTAGAGTCACTTTGTACCCTATAAGAGTCTCTTGCCACCATATATTGGTACAATTGACCTATTAACATCATATACATGCAAATTGACATCCTTTAACCACCTCTTGGTACCACTTTTATATAGGTCAATTAGGCCACATTTTGACTCTAATCAACCATGTAAGTGACTCTTAACCATATTAGAGTCACTTTGCACCCTATAAGAGTCACTTGCCACCATATAATGGTATAATCAACATGTTAACATCATCTACGTGCAATTTAACATCCTTTAACCACCTCTTTGTACCACTTTTATACGAGTCAATTTTGGTCCACATTTTGGCTCTATTCAACAATGTAACTCCCTCTTCACCATATTAGAGTCACTTTGCACCCTATAAGAGTCACTTGCCACCATATATTGGTACAATTGACCTATTAACATCATATACATTCTATTTGACATCCTTTAACTACCTCTTGGTACCACTTTTATACAACTCAATTAAGGTCCATATTGTGACTCTAATCAACCATGTAAGTCACTCTTCACCATATTAGAGTCATTTTGTACCCTATAAGAGTCACTTTCCACACAATAATCGTACAATTGACATATTAACATCATCTACATGCAATTTAACATCCTTTAACCACCTCTTGGTACAACTTTTATACGAGTAAATTTTGGGCAACATTTTGTCTCTAATCAACCATGTAAGTCACTCTTCACCATATTAGAGTCACTTTGCACCCTATAAGAGTCACTTGCCAACATATATTGGTACAATTGACCTATTACATCATATACATGCAATTTGACATCCTTTAACCACCTCTTGGTACCACTTTTATACAAGTCAATTTAGGCCCATATTTTGACTCTAATCAACCATGTAAGTCACTCTTCACCATATTAGAGTCACTTTGCACCCTATAAGAGTCACTTGCCACCATATATTGGTACAATTCACATGTTAACATCATCTACATGCAATTTAACATACTTTAACCAACTCTTGGTAAAACCTTTGTACGAGTCAATTTTGGGAAATATTTTGGCTCTAATCAACCATGTAAGTCACTCTTCACCATATTAGAGTCACTTTGCACCCTATAAGAGTCACTTGCCACCATATATTGGTACAATTGACCTATTAACATCATATACATGCAATTTGACATCCTTTAACCACCTCTTGGTACCACTTTTATACGAGTCAATTATGGCCACATTTTGACTCTAATCAACCATGTAAGTCACTCTTCACCATATTAGAGTCACTTTGCACACTATAAGAGTCACTTGCCACCATATATTGGTACAATTAACCTATTAACATTATATACATGCAATTTGACATCCTTTAACCACCTCTTGGTACCACTTTTATACGAGTCAATTATGGCCACGTTTTGACTCTAATCAACCATGTATGTCACTCTTCACCATATTAGAGTAACTTTGCACCCAATAAGAGTCACTTGCCACCATATAATGGTACAATTGACATGTTAACATCATCTACATGCAATTTAACATCCTTTAACCACCTCTTTGTACCACTTTTATACGAGTTAATTTTGGGCCACAATTTGGCTCTAATCAACCATGTAAGTCCCTATTCACCATATTAGAGTCACTTTGCACCCTATAAGAGTCACTTGCCACCATATATTGGTACAATTGACCTATTAACATCATATACATTCAATTTTACAACCTTTAACTACCTCTTGGTACAAGTTTTATACAAGTCAATTTAGGGCCATATTTTGACTCTAATCAACCATGTAAGTCACTCTTCACCATATTAGAGTCACTTTGCACCCTATAAGAGTCACTTGCCACCATATATTGGTACAATTCACATGTTAACATCATCTACATGCAATTTAACATACTTTAACCAACTCTTGGTAAAACCTTTGTACGAGTCAATTTTGGGAAATATTTTGGCTCTAATCAACCATGTAAGTCACTCTTCACTATATTAGAGTCACTTTGCACCCTATAAGAGTCACTTGCCACCATATATTGGTACAATTGACCTATTAACATCATATGCATGCAATTTGACATCCTTTAACCATCTCTTGGTACCACTTTTATACGAGTCAATTATGGCCATTGACCTATAAACATCATATGCATGCAATTTGACATCCTTTAACCATCTCTTGGTACCACTTTTATACGAGTCAATTATGGCCACATTTTGACTCTAATCAACCATGTAAGTCACTCTTCACCATATTAGAGTCACTTTGCACCCTATAAGAGTCACTTGCCACCATATATTGGTACAATTAACCTATTAACATTATATACATGCAATTTGACATCCTTTAACCACCTCCTGGTACCACTTTTATACGAGTCAATTATGGCCACGTTTTGACTCTAATCAACCATGTATGTCACTCTTCACCATATTAGAGTAACTTTGCACCCAATAAGAGTCACTTGCCACCATATAACGGTACAATTGACATGTTAACATTATCTACATGCAATTTAACATCCTTTAACCACCTCTTTGTACCACTTTTATACGAGTTAATTTTGGGCCACAATTTGGCTCTAATCAACCATGTAAGTCCCTATTCACCATATTAGAGTCACTTTGCACCCTATAAGAGTCACTTGCCACCATATATTGGTACAATTGACCTATTAACATCATATACATTCAATTTTACAACCTTTAACTACCTCTTGGTACCACTTATATACAAGTCAATTTAGGGCCATATTTTGACTCTAATCAACCATGTAAGTCACTCTTCACCATATTAGAGTCACTTTGCACCCTATAAGAGTCACTTGCAACCATATAATGGTACAATTGACATGTTAATATCATCTACATGCAATTTAACATCCTTTAACCACCTTTTTGTACCAATTTTATACGAGTCAATTTTGGTCCACATTTTGGCTCTATCCAACAATTTAAGTCCCTCTTCACCATATTAGAGTCACTTTGCACCCTATAAGAGTCACTTGCCACCATATATTGGTACAATTTGCCTATTAACATCATATACATTCAATTTGACATCCTTTAACTACCTCTTGGTACCACTTTTATACAAATCAATTTAGGGTCATATTGTGACTCTAATCAACCATGTAAGTCACTCTTCACCATATTAGAGTCACTTTGAACCCTATAAGAGTCTCTTGCCACCATATATTGGTACAATTGACCTATTAACATCATATACATGCAAATTGACATCCTTTAACCACCTCTTGGTACCACTTTTATATAGGTCAATTAGGGCCACATTTTGACTCTAATCAACCATGTAAGTGACTCTTAACCATATTAGAGTCACTTTGCACCCTATAAGAGTCACTTGCCACCATATAATGGTATAATCAACATGTTAACATCATCTACGTGCAATTTAACATCCTTTAACCACCTCTTTGTACCACTTTTATACGAGTCAATTTTGGTCCACATTTTGGCTCTATTCAACAATGTAACTCCCTCTTCACCATATTAGAGTCACTTTGCTACCCTATAAGAGTCACTTGCCACCATATATTGGTACAATTGACCTATTAACATCATATACATTCTATTTGACATCCTTTAACTACCTCTTGGTACCACTTTTATACAACTCAATTAAGGTCCATATTGTGACTCTAATCAACCATGTAAGTCACTCTTCACCATATTAGAGTCACTTTGTACCCTATAAGAGTCACTTTCCACACAATAATCGTACAATTGACATATTAACATCATCTACATGCAATTTAACATCCTTTAACCACCTCTTGGTACAACTTTTATACGAGTAAATTTTGGGCAACATTTTGTCTCTAATCAACCATGTAAGTCACTCTTCACCATATTAGAGTCACTTTGCACCCTATAAGAGTCACTTGCCAACATATATTGGTACAATTGACCTATTAACATCATATACATGCAATTTGACATCCTTTAACCACCTCTTGGTACCACTTTTATACAAGTCAATTTAGGCCCATATTTTGACTTTAATCAACCATGTAAGTCACTCTTCACCATATTAGAGTCACTTTGCACCCTATAAGAGTCACTTGCCACCATATATTGGTACAATTCACATGTTAACATCATCTACATGCAATTTAACATACTTTAACCAACTCTTGGTAAAACCTTTGTACGAGTCAATTTTGGGAAATATTTTGGCTCTAATCAACCATGTAAGTCACTCTTCACCATATTAGAGTCACTTTGCACCCTATAAGAGTCACTTGCCACCATATATTGGTACAATTGACCTATTAACATCATATACATGTAATTTGACATCCTTTAACCACCTCTTGGTACCACTTTTATACGAGTCAATTATGGCCACATTTTGACTCTAATCAACCATGTAAGTCACTCTTCACCATATTAGAGTCACTTTGCACCCTATAAGAGTCGCTTGCCACCATATATTGGTACAATTAACCTATTAACATTATATACATGCAATTTGACATCCTTTAACCACCTCTTGGTACCACTTTTATACGAGTCAATTATGGCCACGTTTTGACTCTAATCAACCATGTATGTCACTCTTCACCATATTAGAGTAACTTTGCACCCAATAAGAGTCACTTGCCACCATATAATGGTACAATTGACATGTTAACATCATCTACATGCAATTTAACATCCTTTAACCACCTCTTTGTACCACTTTTATATGAGTTAATTTTGGGCCACAATTTGGCTCTAATCAACCATGTAAGTCCCTATTCACCATATTAGAGTCACTTTGCACCCTATAAGAGTCACTTGCCACCATATATTGGTACAATTGACCTATTAACATCATATACATTCAATTTTACAACCTTTAACTACCTCTTGGTACAAGTTTTATACAAGTCAATTTAGGGCCATATTTTGACTCTAATCAACCATGTAAGTCACTCTTCACCATATTAGAGTCACTTTGCACCCTATAAGAGTCACTTGCAACCATATAATGGTACAATTGACATGTTAATATCATCTACATGCAATTTAACATCCTTTAACCACCTTTTTGTACCATTTTTATACGAGTCAATTTTGGTCCACATTTTGGCTCTATCCAACAATGTAAGTCCCTCTTCACCATATTAGAGTCACTTTGCACCCTATAAGAGTCACTTACCACCATATATTGGTACAATTTACCTATTAACATCATATACATTCAATTTGACAATATTTAACTACCTCTTGGTACCACTTTTATACAAATCAATTTAGGGTCATATTGTGACTCTAATCAACCATGTAAGTCACTCTTCACCATATTAGAGTCACTTTATACCCTATAAGAGTCTCTTGCCACCATATATTGGTACAATTGACCTATTAACATCATATACATACAAATTGACATCCTTTAACCACCTCTTGGTACCACTTTTATATAGGTCATTTAGTGCCACATTTTGACTCTAATCAACCATGTAAGTGACTTTTAACCATATTAGAGTCACTTTGCACCCTACAAGAGTCACTTGCCACCATATAATGGTATAATCAACATGTTAACATCATCTACGTGCAATTTAACATCCTTTAACCACCTCTTTGTACCACTTTTATACGAGTCAATTTTGGTCCACATTTTGGCTCTATTCAACAATGTAACTCCCTCTTCACCATATTAGAGTCACTTTGCACCCTATAAGAGTCACTTGCCACCATATATTGGTACAATTGACCTATTAACATCATATACATTCTATTTGACATCCTTTAACTACCTCTTGGTACCACTTTTATACAACTTAATTAAGGTCCATATTGTGACTCTAATCAACCATGTAAGTCACTCTTCACCATATTAGAGTCACTTTGTACCCTATAAGAGTCACTTGCCACACAATAATCGTACAATTGACATATTAACATCATCTACATGCAATTTAACATCCTTTAACCACCTCTTGGTACAACTTTTATACGAGTAAATTTTGGGCAACATTTTGTCTCTAATCAACCATGTAAGTCACTCTTCACCATATTAGATTCACTTTGCACCCTATAAGAGTCCTTTGCCAACATATATTGGTACAATTGACCTATTAACATCATATACATGCAATTTGACATCCTTTAACCACCTCTTGGTACCACTTTTATACAAGTCAATTTAGGCCCATATTTTGACTTTAATCAACCATGTAAGTCACTCTTCACCATATTAGAGTCACTTTGCACCCTATAAGAGTCACTTGCCACCATATATTGGTACAATTCACATGTTAACATCATCTACATGCAATTTAACATACTTTAACCAACTCTTGGTTAAACCTTTGCACGAGTCAATTTTGGGAAATATTTTGGCTCTAATCAACCATGTAAGTCACTCTTCACCATATTAGAGTCACTTTGCACCCTATAAGAGTCACTTGCCACCATATATTGGTACAATTGACCTATTAACATCATATACATGCAATTTGACATCCTTTAACCACCTCTTGGTACCACTTTTATACGAGTCAATTATGGCCACATTTTGACTCTAATCAACCATGTAAGTCACTCTTCATCATATTAGAGTCACTTTGCACACTATAAGAGTCATTTGCCACCATATATTGGTACAATTAACCTATTAACATTATATACATGCAATTTGACATCCTTTAACCACCTCTTGGTACCACTTTTATACGAGTCAATTATGGCCACGTTTTGACTCTAATCAACCATGTATGTCACTCTTCACCATATTAGAGTAACTTTGCACCCAATAAGAGTCACTTGCCACCATATAATGGTACAATTGACATGTTAACATCATCTACATGCAATTTAACATCCTTTAACCACCTCTTTGTACCACTTTTATACGAGTTAATTTTGGGCCACAATTTGGCTCTAATCAACCATGTAAGTCCCTATTCACCATATTAGAGTCACTTTGCACCCTATAAGAGTCACTTGCCACCATATATTGGTACAATTGACCTATTAACATCATATACATTCAATTTTACAACCTTTAACTACCTCTTGGTACAAGTTTTATACAAGTCAATTTAGGGCCATATTTTGACTCTAATCAACCATGTAAGTCACTCTTCACCATATTAGAGTCACTTTGCACCCTATAAGAGTCATTTGACACCATATATTGGTACAATTCACATGTTAACATCATCTACATGCAATTTAACATACTTTAACCAACTCTTGGTAAAACCTTTGTACGAGTCAATTTTGGGAAATATTTTGGCTCTAATCAACCATGTAAGTCACTCTTCACCATATTAGAGTCACTTTGCACCCTATAAGAGTCACTTGCCACCATATATTGGTACAATTGACCTATTAACATCATATACATGCAATTTGACATCCTTTAACCACCTCTTGGTACCACTTTTATACGAGTCAATTATGGCCACATTTTGACTCTAATCAACCATGTAAGTCACTCTTCACCATATTAGAGTCACTTTGCACCCTATAAGAGTCACTTGCCACCATATATTGGTACAATTAACCTATTAACATTATATACATGCAATTTGACATCCTTTAACCACCTCTTGGTACCACTTTTATACGAGTCAATTATGGCCACGTTTTGACTCTAATCAACCATGTATGTCACTCTTCACCATATTAGAGTAACTTTGCACCCAATAAGAGTCACTTGCCACCATATAATGGTACAATTGACATGTTAACATCATCTACATGCAATTTAACATCCTTTACCACTTTTATACGAGTTAATTTTGGGCCACAATTTGGCTCTAATCAACCATGTAAGTCCCTATTCACCATATTAGAGTCACTTTGCACCCTATAAGAGTCACTTGCCACCATATATTGGTACAATTGACCTATTAACATCATATACATTCAATTTTACATCCTTTAACTACCTCTTGGTACCACGTTTTATACAAGTCAATTTAGGGCCATATTTTGACTCTAATCAACCATGTAAGTCACTCTTCACCATATTAGAGTCACTTTGCACCCTATAAGAGTCACTTGCAACCATATAATGGTACAATTGACATGTTAATATCATCTACATGCAATTTAACATCCTTTAACCACCTTTTTGTACCATTTTTATACGAGTCAATTTTGGTCCACATTTTGGCTCTATCCAACAATGTAAGTCCCTCTTCACCATATTAGAGTCACTTTGCACCCTATAAGAGTCACTTACCACCATATATTGGTACAATTTACCTATTAACATCATATACATTCAATTTGACAATATTTAACTACCTCTTGGTACCACTTTTATACAAATCAATTTAGGGTCATATTGTGACTCTAATCAACCATGTAAGTCACTCTTCACCATATTAGAGTCACTTTATACCCTATAAGAGTCTCTTGCCACCATATATTGGTACAATTGACCTATTAACATCATATACATACAAATTGACATCCTTTAACCACCTCTTGGTACCACTTTTATATAGGTCATTTAGTGCCACATTTTGACTCTAATCAACCATGTAAGTGACTTTTAACCATATTAGAGTCACTTTGCACCCTATAAGAGTCACTTGCCACCATATAATGGTATAATCAACATGTTAACATCATCTACGTGCAATTTAACATCCTTTAACCACCTCTTTGTACCACTTTTATACGAGTCAATTTTGGTCCACATTTTGGCTCTATTCAACAATGTAACTCCCTACCTATTAACATCATATACATTCTATTTGACATCCTTTAACTACCTCTTGGTACCACTTTTATACAACTTAATTAAGGTCCATATTGTGACTCTAATCAACCATGTAAGTCACTCTTCACCATATTAGAGTCACTTTGTACCCTATAAGAGTCACTTGCCACACAATAATCGTACAATTGACATATTAACATCATCTACATGCAATTTAACATCCTTTAACCACCTCTTGGTACAACTTTTATACGAGTAATTTTGGGCAACATTTTGTCTCTAATCAACCATGTAAGTCACTCTTCACCATATTAGAGTCACTTTGCACCCTATAAGAGTCACTTGCCACCATATATTGGTACAATTGACCTATTAACATCATATACATGCAATTTGACATCCTTTAACCACCTCTTGGTACCACTTTTATACAAGTCAATTTAGGCCCATATTTTGACTCTAATCAACCATGTAAGTCACTCTTCACCATATTAGAGTCACTTTGCACCCTATAAGAGTCACTTGCCACCATATATTGGTACAATTCACATGTTAACATCATCTACATGCAATTTAACATACTTTAACCAACTCTTGGTAAACCTTTGTACGAGTCAATTTTGGGAAATATTTTGGCTCTAATCAACCATGTAAGTCACTCTTCACCATATTAGAGTCACTTTGCACCCTATAAGAGTCACTTGCCACCATATATTGGTACAATTGACCTATTAACATCATATACATGAAATTTGACATCCTTTAACCACCTCTTGGTACCACTTTTATACGAGTCAATTATGGCCACATTTTGACTCTAATCAACCATGTAAGTCACTCTTCACCATATTAGAGTCACTTTGCACCCTATAAGAGTCATTTGCCACCATATATTGGTACAATTAACCTATTAACATTATATACATGCAATTTGACATCCTTTAACCACCTCTTGGTACCACTTTTATACGAGTCAATTATGGCCACGTTTTGACTCTAATCAACCATGTATGTCACTCTTCACCATATTAGAGTAACTTTGCACCCAATAAGAGTCACTTGCCACCATATAACGGTACAATTGACATGTTAACATTATCTACATGCAATTTAACATCCTTTAACCACCTCTTTGTACCACTTTTATACGAGTTAATTTTGGGCCACAATTTGGCTCTAATCAACCATGTAAGTCCCTATTCACCATATTAGAGTCACTTTGCACCCTATAAGAGTCACTTGCCACCATATATTGGTACAATTGACCTATTAACATCATATACATTCAATTTTACAACCTTTAACTACCTCTTGGTACCACTTATATACAAGTCAATTTAGGGCCATATTTTGACTCTAATCAACCATGTAAGTCACTCTTCACCATATTAGAGTCACTTTGCACCCTATAAGAGTCACTTGAAACCATATAATGGTACAATTGACATGTTAATATCATCTACATGCAATTTAACATCCTTTAACCACCTTTTTGTACCACTTTTATACGAGTCAATTTTGGTCCACATTTTGGCTCTATCCAACAATGTAAGTCCCTCTTCACCATATTAGAGTCACTTTGCACCCTATAAGAGTCACTTGCCACCATATATTGGTACAATTTACCTATTAACATCATATACATTCAATTTGACATCCTTTAACTACCTCTTGGTACCACTTTTATACAAATCAATTTAGGGTCATATTGTGACTCTAATCAACCATGTAAGTCACTCTTCACCATATTAGAGTCACTTTGATACCCTATAAGAGTCTCTTGCCACCATATATTGGTACAATTGACCTATTAACATCATATACATGCAAATTGACATCCTTTAACCACCTCTTGGTACCACTTTTATATAGGTCAATTAGGGCCACATTTTGACTCTAATCAACCATGTAAGTGACTCTTAACCATATTAGAGTCACTTTGCACCCTATAAGAGTCACTTGCCACCATATAATGGTATAATCAACATGTTAACATCATCTACGTGCAATTTAACATCCTTTAACCACCTCTTTGTACCACTTTTATACGAGTCAATTTTGGTCCACATTTTGGCTCTATTCAACAATGTAACTCCCTCTTCACCATATTAGAGTCACTTTGCACCCTATAAGAGTCACTTGCCACCATATATTGGTACAATTGACCTATTAACATCATATACATTCTATTTGACATCCTTTAACTACCTCTTGGTACCACTTTTATACAACTCAATTAAGGTCCATATTGTGACTCTAATCAACCATGTAAGTCACTCTTCACCATATTAGAGTCACTTTGTACCCTATAAGAGTCACTTTCCACACAATAATCGTACAATTGACATATTAACATCATCTACATGCAATTTAACATCCTTTAACCACCTCTTGGTACAACTTTTATACGAGTAAATTTTGGGCAACATTTTGTCTCTAATCAACCATGTAAGTCACTCTTCACCATATTAGAGTCACTTTGCACCCTATAAGAGTCACTTGCCAACATATATTGGTACAATTGACCTATTAACATCATATACATGCAATTTGACATCCTTTAACCACCTCTTGGTACCACTTTTATACAAGTCAATTTAGGCCCATATTTTGACTCTAATCAACCATGTAAGTCACTCTTCACCATATTAGAGTCACTTTGCACCCTATAAGAGTCACTTGCCACCATATATTGGTACAATTCACATGTTAACATCATCTACATGCAATTTAACATACTTTAACCAACTCTTGGTAAAACCTTTGTACGAGTCAATTTTGGGAAATATTTTGGCTCTAATCAACCATGTAAGTCACTCTTCACCATATTAGAGTCACTTTGCACCCTATAAGAGTCACTTGCCACCATATATTGGTACAATTGACCTATTAACATCATATACATGTAATTTGACATCCTTTAACCACCTCTTGGTACCACTTTTATACGAGTCAATTATGGCCACATTTTGACTCTAATCAACCATGTAAGTCACTCTTCACCATATTAGAGTCACTTTGCACCCTATAAGAGTCGCTTGCCACCATATATTGGTACAATTAACCTATTAACATTATATACATGCAATTTGACATCCTTTAACCACCTCTTGGTACCACTTTTATACGAGTCAATTATGGCCACGTTTTGACTCTAATCAACCATGTATGTCACTCTTCACCATATTAGAGTAACTTTGCACCCAATAAGAGTCACTTGCCACCATATAATGGTACAATTGACATGTTAACATCATCTACATGCAATTTAACATCCTTTAACCACCTCTTTGTACCACTTTTATACGAGTTAATTTTGGGCCACAATTTGGCTCTAATCAACCATGTAAGTCCCTATTCACCATATTAGAGTCACTTTGCACCCTATAAGAGTCACTTGCCACCATATATTGGTACAATTGACCTATTAACATCATATACATTCAATTTTACAACCTTTAACTACCTCTTGGTACAAGTTTTATACAAGTCAATTTAGGGCCATATTTTGACTCTAATCAACCATGTAAGTCACTCTTCACCATATTAGAGTCACTTTGCACCCTATAAGAGTCACTTGCAAACCATATAATGGTACAATTGACATGTTAATATCATCTACATGCAATTTAACATCCTTTAACCACCTTTTTGTACCATTTTTATACGAGTCAATTTTGGTCCACATTTTGGCTCTATCCAACAATGTAAGTCCCTCTTCACCATATTAGAGTCACTTTGCACCCTATAAGAGTCACTTACCACCATATATTGGTACAATTTACCTATTAACATCATATACATTCAATTTGACAATATTTAACTACCTCTTGGTACCACTTTTATACAAATCAATTTAGGGTCATATTGTGACTCTAATCAACCATGTAAGTCACTCTTCACCATATTAGAGTCACTTTATACCCTATAAGAGTCTCTTGCCACCATATATTGGTACAATTGACCTATTAACATCATATACATACAAATTGACATCCTTTAACCACCTCTTGGTACCACTTTTATATAGGTCATTAGTGCCACATTTTGACTCTAATCAACCATGTAAGTGACTCTTAACCAATTAGAGTCACTTTGCACCCTACTAAGAGTCACTTGCCACCATATAATGGTATAATCAACATGTTAACATCATCTACGTGCAATTTAACATCCTTTAACCACCTCTTTGTACCACTTTTATACGAGTCAATTTTGGTCCACATTTTGGCTCTATTCAACAATGTAACTCCCTCTTCACCATATTAGAGTCACTTTGCACCCTATAAGAGTCACTTGCCACCATATATTGGTACAATTGACCTATTAACATCATATACATTCTATTTGACATCCTTTAACTACCTCTTGGTACCACTTTATACAACTTAATTAAGGTCCATATTGTGACTCTAATCAACCATGTAAGTCACTCTTCACCATATTAGAGTCACTTTGTACCCTATAAGAGTCACTTGCCACACAATAATCGTACAATTGACATATTAACATCATCTACATGCAATTTAACATCCTTTAACCACCTCTTGGTACAACTTTTATACGAGTAAATTTTGGGCAACATTTTGTCTCTAATCAACCATGTAAGTCACTCTTCACCATATTAGAGTCACTTTGCACCCTATAAGAGTCACTTGCCAACATATATTGGTACAATTGACCTATTAACATCATATACATGCAATTTGACATCCTTTAACCACCTCTTGGTACCACTTTTATACAAGTCAATTTAGGCCATATTTTGACTTTAATCAACCATGTAAGTCACTCTTCACCATATTAGAGTCACTTTGCACCCTATAAGAGTCACTTGCCACCATATATTGGTACAATTCACATGTTAACATCATCTACATGCAATTTAACATACTTTAACCAACTCTTGGTAAACCCTTTGTACGAGGTCAATTTTGGGAAATATTTTGGCTCTAATCAACCATGTAAGTCACCTCTTCACCATATTAGAGTCACTTTGCAACCCTATAAGAGTCACTTGCCACCATATATTGGTACAATTGACCTATTAACATCATATACATGCAATTTGACATCCTTTAACCACCTCTTGGTACCACTTTTATACGAGTCAATTATGGCCACATTTTGACTCTAATCAACCATGTAAGTCACTCTTCACATATTAGAGTCACTTTGCACCCTAAGAGTCATTTGCCACCATATATTGGTACAATTACCTATTAACTTATACATGCAATTTGACATCCTTTAACCACCTCTTGGTACCACTTTTATACAGTCAATTATGGCCACGTTTTGACTCTAATCAACCATGTATGTCACTCTTCACCATATTAGAGTCTTTGCACCCATAAGAGTCACTTGCCACCATATAATGGTACAATTGACATGTTAACATCATCTACATGCAATTTAACATCCTTTAACCACCTCTTGTACCACTTTTATACGAGTTAATTTTGGGCCCAATTTGGCTCTAATCAACCATGTAAGTCCCTATTCACCATATTAGAGTCACTTTGCACCCTATAAGAGTCACTTGCCACCATATATTGGTACAATTGACCTATTAACATCATATACATTCAATTTTACAACCTTTAACTACCTCTTGGTACAAGTTTTATACAAGTCAATGTAGGGCCATATTTGACTCTAATCAACCATGTAAGTCAACTCTTGTCACAATATTAGAGTCACTTTGCACCCTATAAGAGTTCATTTGACACCATATATTGGTACAATTCACATGTTAACATCATCTACATGCATTTAACATACTTTAACCAACTCTGGGTAAAACCTTTGTACGGTCAATTTTGGGAAATATTTGGCTCTAATCAACCATGTAAGTCACTCTTCACTATATTAGAGTCACTTTGCACCCTATAAGAGTCACTTGCCACCATATATGGTACAATTGAGATTAACATCATAGCATGCAATTTGACATCCTTTAACCACTCTTGTACCATTTTATCCGAGGTCAATTATGGCACATTGATCTAATCAACCATGTAAGTCACTCTTCACCATATTAGAGTCACTTTGCACCCCATAAGAGTCACTTGCCACCATATATTGGTACAATTCATGTTAACATCATCTACATGCATTTAACATACTTAACCAACTCTTGGTAAAAACCTTTGTACGAGTCAATTTTGGG
>NW_027419037.1:0-90611 GCF_009905375.1 Apium graveolens
TAGAGTCAAAACGTGGCCAATAATTGACTCGTTTATAAAGTGGTACAAGAAGTGGTTAAACGGATGTCAAATTGTATGTATATAATGTTAATAGGTTATTGTACCAATATATGGGTGGCAAGTGACTCTTATAGGGGCAAAGTGACTCTAATATGGTGAAGAGTGATTACATGTTGGTTGATTAGAGTCAAAATGTGGCCAATAATTGACTCGTATAAAAGTGGTACCAAGAGGTGGTTAAAGGATGTCAAATTGCATGCATATGATGTTAATAGGTCAATTGTACCAATATATGGTGGCAAGTGACTCTTATAGGGTGCAAAGTGACTCAATAGTGAAGAGTGACTTACATGGTTGATTAGAGCCAAAAATTTCCCAAAATTGACTCGTAAAAGGTTTTACCAAGAGGTGGTTAAAGATGTTAAATTGCATGTAGATGTAACATGTCAATTGTACCAATATATGGTGGCAAGTGACTCTTATAGGGTGCAAAGTGACTCTAATATGGTGAAGAGTGACTTACATGGTTGATTAGAGTAAAATATGGCCTAAATTGACTTGTATAAAAGTGGTACCAAGAGGTGGTTAAAGGTGTAAATTGAATGTTATGATGTTAATAGGTCAATTGTACCAATATATGGTGGCAAGTGACTTATAGGGTGCAAAGTGACTCTAATATGGTGAAAGGGACCTTACATGGTTGATTAGAGCCAAATTGTGGCCCAAATTGACATATAAAAGTGGTACAAAGAGGTGGTTAAAGGATGTAAATTGCATGTAGATGAGTTAAATGTCAATTGTACCAATATATGGTGGCAAGTGACTCTTAGGGTGCAAAGTACTCTAATATGGTGAAGAGTGACTTACATGGTTGATTAGAGTCAAAATGGCCATAATTGACTCGTATAAAAGTGGTACCAAGAGGTGGTTAAAGGATGTCAAATTGCATGTAAATGTTAATAGGTCAATTGTACCAATATATGGTGGCAAGTGACTCTTATAGGGTGCAAAGTGACTCTAATATGGTGAAGAGTGACTTACATGGTTGATTAGAGTCAAATGTGGCCTAATTGACTCGTATAAAAGTGGTACCAAGAGGTGGTTAAAGGATGTCAATTGCATGCATATGATGTTAATAGGTCAATTGTACCAATATATGGTGGCAAGTGACTTCTTTATAGGGTGCAAAGTGACTCTAATATAGTGAAGAGTGACTTACATGGTTGATTAGAGCCAAAATATTCCCAAATTGGACTCGTACAAAGGTTTTACCAAGAGTTGGTTAAAGTATGTTAAATTGCATGTAGATGATGTTAACATGTGAATTTGTACAATATATGGTGGCAAGTGACTCTTATAGGGTGCAAAGTGACTCTAATATGGTCAAGAGGACTTACATGGTTGATTAGAGGTCAAAATATGGCCCTAAATTGACTTGTATAAAAACTTGTACCAAGAGGTAGTTAAAGGTTGTAAAATTGAATGTATATGATGTTAATAGGTCAATTGTACCAATAAATGGTGGCAAGTGACTCTTATAGGGTGCAAAGTGACTCTAATATGGTGAATAGGGACTTACATGGTTGATTAGAGCAAATTGTGGCCCAAAATTAACTCATATAAAAGTGGTACAAAGAGGTGGTTAAAGGATGTTAAATTGCATGTAGATGATGTTAACATGTCAATTGTACCATTATATGGTGGCAAGTGACTCTTATGGGTGCAAAGTTACTCTAATATGGTGAAGAGTGACATACATGGTTGATTAGAGTCAAAACCGTGGCCATAATTGACTCGTATAAAAGTGGTACCCAAGAGGTGGTTAAAGGATGTCAAATTGCATGTATATAATGTTAATAGGTTAATTTATACCAATATATGGTGGCAAGTGACTCTATAGGTGTGCAAAGTGACTCTAATATGGTTGAAGAGTGACTTACATGGTTGATTAGAGTCAAAATGTGGCCATAATTGACTCGTATAAACGTGGTACCAAGAGGTGGTTAAAGGATGTCAAATTGCATGCATATGATGTTAATAGGTCAATTGTACCAATATATGGTGGCAAGTGACCTCTTATAGGGTGCAAAGTGACTCTAATATAGTGAAGAGTGACTTACATGGTTGATTAGAGCCAAAATATTTCCCAAAATTGACTCGTACAAAGGTTTTACCAAGAGTTGGTTAAAGTATGTTAAATTGCATGTAGATGATGTTAACATGTGATTGTACCAATATATGGTGGCAAGTGACTCTTATAGGGTTGCAAAGTGACTCTAATATGGTCAAGAGTGACTTACATGGTTGATTAGAGTCAAAATATGGCCCTAAATTGACTTGTATAAAACTTGTACCAAGAGGTAGTTAAAGGTTGTAAAATTGAAGGTTATGATGTTAATAGGTCAATTGTACCAATATATGGTGGCACGGACTCTTATAGGGGCAAAGTGACCTCTAATATGGTGAATAGGGACCTTACATGGTTGATTAGAGCCAAATTGTGGCCCAAATTAACTCGTATAAAAGTGGTACAAAGAGGTGGTTTTAAAGGATGTTAAATGCATGTAGATGATGTTAACATGTCAATTGTACCATTATATGGTGGCAAGTGACTCTTATTGGGTGCAAAGTTACTCTAATATGGTGAAGAGTGGACATACATGGTTGATTAGAGTCAAAACGTGGCCATAATTGACTCGTATAAAAGTGGTACCAAGCCAGTGGTTAAAGGATGTCAAATTGCATTAATAATGATAGGTTGTACCAATATATGGTGGCAAGTGACTCTTATAGGGTGCAAAGTGACTCTAATATGGTGAAGAGTGACTTACATGGTTGATTAGAGTCAAAATGTGGCCTAATTGACTCGTATAAAAGTGGTACCAAGAGGTGGTTAAAGGATGTCAAATTGCATGTATATGATGTTAATAGGTCAATTGTACCAATATATGGTGGCAAGTGACTCTTATAGGGTGCAAAGTGACTCTAATATGGTGAAGAGTGACTTACATGGTTGATTAGAGCCAAAATATTTCCCAAATTGACTCGTAAAGTTACCAAGAGTGGTTAAAGATGTTAAATTGCATGTAGTGATGTTACATGTCAATTGTACCAATATATGGTGGCAAGTGACTCTTATAGGGTGCAAAGTGACTCTAATATGGTAAGAGTGACTTACATGGTTGATTAGAGTAAAAATATGGCCCTAAATTGACTTGTATAAAAGTGGTACCAAGAGGTTAGTTAAAGGTTGTAAAATTGAATGTATATGATGTTAATAGGTCATTGTACCAATATATGGTGGCAAGTGACTCTTATAGGGTGCAAAGTGACTCTAATATGGTGAATAGGGACTTACATGGTTGATTAGAGCCAAATTGTGGCCCAAAAATTAACTCGTATAAAAGTGGTACAAAGAGGTGGTTAAAGGATGTTAAATTGCATGTAGATGGATGTTAACATGTCAATTGTACCATTATATGGTGGCAAGTGACTCTTATTGGGGTGCAAGTTACTCTAATATGGTGAAGAGTGACATACATGGTTGATAGAGTCAAAACGTGGCCATAATTGACTCGTATAAAAGTGGTACCAAGAGTGGGTAAAGGATGTCAAATTGCATGTATATATGTTAATAGGTTAATTGTACCAATATGGTGGCAAGTGACTCTATAAGGGTGCAAAGTGACTCTAATATGGTGAAGAGTGACTTACATGGTTGATTAGAGTCAAAATGTGGCCATAATTGACTCGTATAAAAGTGGTACCAAGAAGTGGTGTTAAAGGATGTCAAATTACATGTATATGAGTTAATAGGTCAATTGTACCCATATATGGTGGCAAGTGACTCTTATAGGGTGCAAAGTGACTCTAATATAGTGAAGAGTGACTTACATGGTTGATTAGAGTCAAAACGTGGCCATAATTTACTCGTATAAAAGTGGTACCAAGAGGTGGTTAAAGGATGTCAAATTGCATGTTATAATGTTCATAGGTTAATTGTACCCAATATATGGTGGCAAGTGACTCTTATAGGGTGCAAAGTGACTCTAATATGGTGAAGAGTGACTTACATGGTTGATTAGAGTCAAAATGTGGCCATAATTGACTCGTATACAAGTGTACCAAGAGGTGGTTAAAGGATGTCAAATTGCATGTTATAATGTAATAGGTTAATTGTACCAATATATGGTGGCAAGTGACTCTTATAGGGGGCAAAGTTACTCTAATATGGTGAAGAGGACATACATGGTTGATTAGAGTCAAACGTGGCCATAATTGACTCGTATAAAAGTGGTACCAAGAGGTGGTTAAAGGATGTCAAATTGCATGTATATAATGTTAATAGGTTAATTGTACCAATATATGGTGGCAAGTGACTCTTATAGGGTGCAAAGTGACTCTAATATGGTGAAGAGTGACATACATGGTTGATTAGAGTCAAAACGTGGCCATAATTGACTCGTATAAAAGTGGTACCAAGAGGTGGTTAAAGGATATCAAATTGCATGTATATAATGTTAGTAGGTTAATTGTACCAATATATGGTGGCAAGTGACTCTTATAGGGTGCAAAGTGACTCTAATATGGTGAAGAGTGACTTACATGGTTGATTAGAGTCAAAATGTGGCCATAATTGACTCGTATAAAAGTGGTACCAAGAGGTGGTTAAAGGATGTCAAATTGCATGCATATGATGTTAATAGGTCAATTGTACCAATATATGGTGGCAAGTGACTCTTATAGGGTGCAAAGTGACTCTAATATAGTGAAGAGTGACTTACATGGGTTGATTAGAGCCAAAATATTTCCCAAAATTGACTCGTACAAAGGTTTTACCAAGAGTTGGTTAAAGTATGTTAAATTGCATGTAGATGATGTTAACATGTGAATTGTACCAATATATGGTGGCAAGTGACTCTTATAGGGTGCAAAGTGACTCTAATATGGTGAAGAGTGACTTACATGGTTGATTAGAGTCAAAATATGGCCCTAAATTGACTTGTATAAAACTTGTACCAAGAGGTAGTTAAAGGTTGTAAAATTGAATGTATATGATGTTAATAGGTCAATTGTACCAATATATGGTGGCAAGTGACTCTTATAGGGTGCAAAGTGACTCTAATTATGGTGAATAGGGACTTACATGGTTGATTAGAGCCAAATTGTGGCCCAAAATTAACTCATATAAAAGTGGTACAAAGTGGTGGTTAAAGGATGTTTAAATTGCATGTAGATGATGTTAACATGTCAATTGTACCATTATATGGTGGCAAGTGACTCTTATTGGGTGCAAAGTTACTCTAATATGGTGAAGAGTGACATACATGGTTGATTAGAGTCAAAACGTGGCCATAATTGACTCGTATAAAAGTGGTAGCAAGAGGTGGTAAAGGATGTCAAATTGTATGTATATAATGTTAATAGGTTAATTGTACCAATATATGGTGGCAAGTGACTCTTATAGGGTGCAAAGTGACTCTAATATGGTGAAGAGTGACTTACATGGTTGATTAGAGTCAAAATGTGGCCATAATTGACTCGTATAAAAGTGGTACCAAGAGGTGGTTAAAGGATGTCAAATTACATGCATATGATGTTAATAGGTCAATTGTACCAATATATGGTGGCAAGTGACTCTTATAGGGTGCAAAGTGACTCTAATATAGTGAAGAGTGACTTACATGGTTGATTAGAGCCAAAATATTTCCCAAAATTGACTCGTACAAAGGTTTTACCAAGAGTTGGTTAAAGTATGTTAAATTGCATGTAGATGATGTTAACATGTGAATTGTACCAATATATGGTGGCAAGTGACTCTTATAGGGTGCAAAGTGACTCTAATATGGTGAAGAGTGACTTACATGGTTGATTAGAGTCAAAATATGGCCCTAAATTGACTTGTATAAAACTTGTACCAAGAGGTAGTTAAAGGTTGTAAAATTGAATGTATATGATGTTAATAGGTCAATTGTACCAATATATGGTGGCAAGTGACTCTTATAGGGTGCAAAGTGACTCTAATATGGTGAATAGGGACTTACATGGTTGATTAGAGCCAAATTGTGGCCCAAAATTAACTCGTATAAAAGTGGTACAAAGAGGTGGTTAAAGGATGTTAAATTGCATGTAGATGATGTTAACATGTCAATTGTACCATTATATGGTGGCAAGTGACTCTTATTGGGTGCAAAGTTACTCTAATATGGTGAAGAGTGACATACATGGTTGATTAGAGTCAAAACGTGGCCATAATTGACTCGTATAAAAGTGGTACCAAGAGGTGGTTAAAGGATGTCAAATTGCATGTATATAATGTTAATAGGTTAATTGTACCAATATATGGTGGCAAGTGACTCTTATAGGGTGCAAAGTGACTCTAATATGGTGAAGAGTGACTTACATGGTTGATTAGAGTCAAAATGTGGCCATAATTGACTCGTATAAAAGTGGTACCAAGAGGTGGTTAAAGGATGTCAAATTACATGTATATGATGTTAATAGGTCAATTGTACCAATATATGGTGGCAAGTGACTCTTATAGGGTGCAAAGTGACTCTAATATAGTGAAGAGTGACTTACATGGTTGATTAGAGTCAAAACGTGGCCATAATTTACTCGTATAAAAGTGGTACCAAGAGGTGGTTAAAGGATGTCAAATTGCATGTATATAATTTTAATAGGTTAATTGTACCAATATATGGTGGCAAGTGACTCTTATAGGGTGCAAAGTGACTCTAATATGGTGAAGAGTGACTTACATGGTTGATTAGAGTCAAAATGTGGCCATAATTGACTCGTATAAAAGTGGTACCAAGAGGTGGTTAAAGGATGTCAAATTGCATGTATATAATGTTAATAGGTTAATTGTACCAATATATGGTGGCAAGTGACTCTTATAGGGGGCAAAGTTACTCTAATATGGTGAAGAGTGACATACATGGTTGATTAGAGTCAAAACGTGGCCATAATTGACTCGTATAAAAGTGGTACCAAGAGGTGGTTAAAGGATGTCAAATTGCATGTATATAATGTTAATAGGTTAATTGTACCAATATATGGTGGCAAGTGACTCTTATAGGGTGCAAAGTGACTCTAATATGGTGAAGAGTGACATACATGGTTGATTAGAGTCAAAACGTGGCCATAATTGACTCGTATAAAAGTGGTACCAAGAGGTGGTTAAAGGATGTCAAATTGCATGTATATAATGTTAGTAGGTTAATTGTACCAATATATGGTGGCAAGTGACTCTTATAGGGTGCAAAGTGACTCTAATATGGTGAAGAGTGACTTACATGGTTGATTAGAGTCAAAATGTGGCCATAATTGACTCGTATAAAAGTGGTACCAAGAGGTGGTTAAAGGATGTCAAATTGCATGCATATGATGTTAATAGGTCAATTGTACCAATATATGGTGGCAAGTGACTCTTATAGGGTGCAAAGTGACTCTAATATAGTGAAGAGTGACTTACATGGTTGATTAGAGCCAAAATATTTCCCAAAATTGACTCGTACAAAGGTTTTACCTAGAGTTGGTTAAAGTATGTTAAATTGCATGTAGATGATGTTAACATGTGAATTGTACCAATATATGGTGGCAAGTGACTCTTATAGGGTGCAAAGTGACTCTAATATGGTGAAGAGTGACTTACATGGTTGATTAGAGTCAAAATATGGCCCTAAATTGACTTGTATAAAACTTGTACCAAGAGGTAGTTAAAGGTTGTAAAATTGAATGTATATGATGTTAATAGGTCAATTGTACCAATATATGGTGGCAAGTGACTCTTATAGGGTGCAAAGTGACTCTAATATGGTGAATAGGGACTTACATGGTTGATTAGAGCCAAATTGTGGCCCAAAATTAACTCATATAAAAGTGGTACAAAGTGGTGGTTAAAGGACGTTAAATTGCATGTAGATGATGTTAACATGTCAATTGTACCATTATATGGTGGCAAGTGACTCTTATTGGGTGCAAAGTTACTCTAATATGGTGAACAGTGACATACATGGTTGATTAGAGTCAAAACGTGGCCATAATTGACTCGTATAAAAGTGGTAGCAAGAGGTGGTTAAAGGATGTCAAATTGTATGTATATAATGTTAATAGGTTAATTGTACCAATATATGGTGGCAAGTGACTCTTATAGGGTGCAAAGTGACTCTAATATGGTGAAGAGTGACTTACATGGTTGATTAGAGTCAAAATGTGGCCATAATTGACTCGTATAAAAGTGGTACCAAGAGGTGGTTAAAGGATGTCAAATTGCATGCATATGATGTTAATAGGTCAATTGTACCAATATATGGTGGCAAGTGACTCTTATAGGGTGCAAAGTGACTCTAATATAGTGAAGAGTGACTTACATGGTTGATTAGAGCCAAAATATTTCCCAAAATTGACTCGTACAAAGGTTTTACCAAGAGTTGGTTAAAGTATGTTAAATTGCATGTAGATGATGTTAACATGTGAATTGTACCAATATATGGTGGCAAGTGACTCTTATAGGGTGCAAAGTGACTCTAATATGGTGAAGAGTGACTTACATGGTTGATTAGAGTCAAAATATGGCCCTAAATTGACTTGTATAAAACTTGTACCAAGAGGTAGTTAAAGGTTGTAAAATTGAATGTATATGATGTTAATAGGTCAATTGTACCAATATATGGTGGCAAGTGACTCTTATAGGGTGCAAAGTGACTCTAATATGGTGAATAGGGACTTACATGGTTGATTAGAGCCAAATTGTGGCCCAAAATTAACTCGTATAAAAGTGGTACAAAGAGGTGGTTAAAGGATGTTAAATTGCATGTAGATGATGTTAACATGTCAATTGTACCATTATATGGTGGCAAGTGACTCTTATAGGGTGCAAAGTGACTCTAATATGGTGAAGAGTGACTTACATGGTTGATTAGAGCCAAAATATTTCCCAAAATTGACTCGTACAAAGGTTTTACCAAGAGTTGGTTAAAGTATTTTAAATTGCATGTAGATGATGTTAACATGTGAATTGTACCAATATATGGTGGCAAGTGACTCTTATAGGGTGCAAAGTGACTCTAATATGGTGAAGAGTGACTTACATGGTTGATTAGAGTCAAAATATGGGCCTAAATTGACTTGTATAAAAGTGGTACCAAGAGGTGGTTAAAGGATGTCAAATTGCATGTATATGATGTTAATAGGTCAATTGTACCAATATATGTTGGCAAGTGACTCTTATAGAGTGCAAAGTGACTCTAATATGGTGAAGAGTGACTTACATGGTTGATTAGAGACAAAATGTTGCCCAAAATTTACTCGTATAAAAGTTGTACCAAGAGGTGGTTAAAGGATGTTAAATTGCATGTAGATGATGTTAATATGTCAGTTGTACGATTATTGTGTGGAAAGTAACTCTTATAGGGTACAAAGTGACTCTAATATGGTGAAGAGTGACTTACATGGTTGATTAGAGTCACAATATGGACCTTAATTGAGTTGTATAAAAGTGGTACCAAGAGGTAGTTAAAGGATGTCAAATAGAATGTATATGATGTTAATAGGTCAATTGTACCAATATATGGTGGCAAGTGACTCTTATAGAGTGCAAAGTGACTCTAATATGGTGAAGAGGGAGTTACATTGTTGAATAGAGCCAAAATATGGACCAAAATTGACTCGTATAAAAGTGGTACAAAGAGGTGGTTAAAGGATGTTAAATTGCACGTAGATGATGTTAACATGTTTATTATACCATTATATGGTGGCAAGTGACTCTTATAGGGTGCAAAGTGACTCTAATATGGTTAAGAGTCACTTACATGGTTGATTAGAGTCAAAATGTGGCCCTAATTGACCTATATAAAAGTGGTACCAAGAGGTGGTTAAAGGATGTCAATTTGCATGTATATGATGTTAATAGGTCAATTGTACCAATATATGGTGGCAAGAGACTCTTATAGGGTACAAAGTGACTCTAATATGGTGAAGAGTGACTTACATGGTTGATTAGAGTCACAATATGACCCTAAATTGATTTGTATAAAAGTGGTACCAAGAGGTAGTTAAAGGATGTCAAATTGAATGTATATGATGTTAATAGGTAAATTGTACCAATATATGGTGGCAAGTGACTCTTATAGGGTGCAAAGTGACTCTAATATGGTGAAGAGGGACTTACATTGTTGGATAGAGCCAAAATGTGGACCAAAATTGACTCGTATAAAAGTGGTACAAAAAGGTGGTTAAAGGTTGTTAAATTGCATGTAGATGATATTAACATGTCAATTGTACCATTATATGGTTGCAAGTGACTCTTATAGGGTGCAAAGTGACTCTAATATGGTGAAGAGTGACTTACATGGTTGATTAGAGTCAAAATATGGCCCTAAATTGACTTGTATATAAGTGGTACCAAGAGGTAGTTAAAGGTTGTAAAATTGAATGTATATGATGTTAATAGGTCAATTGTACCAATATATTGTGGCAAGTGACTCTTATAGGGTGCAAAGTGACTCTAATATGGTGAATAGGGACTTACATGGTTGATTAGAGCCAAATTGTGGCCCAAAATTAACTCGTATAAAAGTGGTACAAAGAGGTGGTTAAAGGATGTTAAATTGCATGTAGATGATGTTAACATGTCAATTGTACCGTTATATGGTGGCAAGTGACTCTTATTGGGTGCAAAGTTACTCTAATATGGTGAAGAGTGACATACATGGTTGATTAGAGTCAAAATGTGGCCATAATTGACTCGTATAAAAGTGGTACCAAGAGGTGGTTAAAGGATGTCAAATTGCATGTATATAATGTTAATAGGTTAATTGTACCAATATATGGTGGCAAGTGACTCTTATAGGGTGCAAAGTGACTGTAATATGGTGAAGAGTGACTTACATGGTTGATTAGAGTCAAAATGTGGCCATAATTGACTCGTATAAAAGTGGTACCAAGAGGTGGTTAAAGGATCTCAAATTGCATGCATATGATGTTAATAGGTCAATTGTACCAATATATTGTGGCAAGTGACTCTTATAGGGTGCAAAGTGACTCTAATATAGTGAAGAGTGACTTACATGGTTGATTAGAGCCAAAATATTTCCCAAAATTGACTCGTACAAAGGTTTTACCAAGAGTTGGTTAAAGTATGTTAAATTGCATGTAGATGATGTTAACATGTGAATTGTACCAATATATGGTGGCAAGTGACTCTTATAGGGTGCAAAGTGACTCTAATATGGTGAAGAGTGACTTACATGGTTGATTAGAGTCAAAATATGGCCCTAAATTGACTTGTATAAAACTTGTACCAAGAGGTAGTTAAAGGTTGTAAAATTGAATGTATATGATGTTAATAGGTCAATTGTACCAATATATGGTGGAAAGTGACTCTTATAGGGTGCAAAGTGACTCTAATATGGTGAATAGGGACTTACATGGTTGATTAGAGCCAAATTGTGGCCCAAAATTAACTCGTATAAAAGTGGTACAAAGAGGTGGTTAAAGGATGTTAAATTGCATGTAGATGATGTTAACATGTCAATTGTACCATTATATGGTGGCAAGTGACTCTTATTGGGTGCAAAGTTACTCTAATATGGTGAAGAGTGACATACATGGTTGATTAGAGTCAAAACGTGGCCATAATTGACTCGTATAAAAGTGGTACCAAGAGGTGGTTAAAGGATGTCAAATTGCATGTATATAATGTTAATAGGTTAATTGTACCAATATATGGTGGTAAGTGACTCTTATAGGGTGCAAAGTGACTCTAATATGGTGAAGAGTGACTTACATGGTTGATTAGAGTCAAAATGTGGCCATAATTGACTCGTATAAAAGTGGTACCAAGAGGTGGTTAAAAGATGTCAAATTACATGTATATGATGTTAATAGGTCAATTGTACCAATATATGGTGGAAAGTGACTCTTATAGGGTGCAAAGTGACTCGAATATGGTGAAGAGTGACTTACATGGTTGATTAGAGCCAAAATATTTCCCAAAATTGACTCGTACAAAGGTTTTACCAAGAGTTGGTTAAAGTATGTTAAATTGCATGTAGATGATGTTAACATGTGAATTGTACCAATATATGGTGGCAAGTGACTCTTATAGGGTGCAAAGTGACTCTAATATGGTGAAGAGTGACTTACATGGTTGATTAGAGTCAAAATATGGGCCTAAATTGACTTGTATAAAAGTGGTACCAAGAGGTGGTTAAAGGATGTCAAATTGCATGTATATGATGTTAATAGGTCAATTGTACCAATATATGTTGGCAAGTGACTCTTATAGGGTGCAAAGTGACTCTAATATGGTGAAGAGTGACTTACATGGTTGATTAGAGACAAAATGTTGCCCAAAATTTACTCGTATAAAAGTTGTACCAAGAAGTGGTTAAAGGATGTTAAATTGCATGTAGATGATGTTAATATGTCAGTTGTACGATTATTGTGTGGAAAGTGACTCTTATAGGGTACAAAGTGACTCTAATATGGTGAAGAGTGACTTACATGGTTGATTAGAGTCACAATATGGACCTTAATTGAGTTGTATAAAAGTGGTACCAAGAGGTAGTTAAAGGATGTCAAATAGAATGTATATGATGTTAATAGGTCAATTGTACCAATATATGGTGGCAAGTGACTCTTATAGGGTGCAAAGTGACTCTAATATGGTGAAGAGGGAGTTACATTGTTGAATTGAGCCAAAATGTGGACCAAAATTGACTCGTATAAAAGTGGTACAAAGAGGTGGTTAAAGGATGTTAAATTGCACGTAGATGATGTTAACATGTTGATTATACCATTATATGGTGGCAAGTGACTCTTATAGGGTGCAAAGTGACTCTAATATGGTTAAGAGTCACTTACATGGTTGATTAGAGTCAAAATGTGGCCCAAATTGACCTATATAAAAGTGGTACCAAGAGGTGGTTAAAGGATGTCAATTTGCATGTATATGATGTTAATAGGTCAATTGTACCAATATATGGTGGCAAGAGACTCTTATAGGGTACAAAGTGACTCTAATATGGTGAAGAGTGACTTACATGGTTGATTAGAGTCACAATATGACCCTAAATTGATTTGTATAAAAGTGGTACCAAGAGGTAGTTAAAGGATGTCAAATTGAATGTATATGATGTTAATAGGTAAATTGTACCAATATATGGTGGCAAGTGACTCTTATAGGGTGAAAAGTGACTCTAATATGGTGAAGAGGGACTTACATTGTTGGATAGAGCCAAAATGTGGACCAAAATTGACTCGTATAAAAGTGGTACAAAAAGGTGGTTAAAGGATGTTAAATTGCATGTAGATGATATTAACATGTCAATTGTACCATTATATGGTTGCAAGTGACTCTTATAGGGTGCAAGGTGACTCTAATATGGTGAAGAGTGACTTACATGGTTGATTAGAGTCAAAATATGGCCCTAAATTGACTTGTATATAAGTGGTACCAAGAGGTAGTTAAAGGTTGTAAAATTGAATGTATATGATGTTAATAGGTCAATTGTACCAATATATGGTGGCAAGTGACTCTTATAGGGTGCAAAGTGACTCTAATATGGTGAATAGGGACTTACATGGTTGATTAGAGCCAAATTGTGGCCCAAAATTAACTCGTATAAAAGTGGTACAAAGAGGTGGTTAAAGGATGTTAAATTGCATGTAGATGATGTTAACATGTCAATTGTACCGTTATATGGTGGCAAGTGACTCTTATTGGGTGCAAAGTTACTCTAATATGGTGAAGAGTGACATACATGGTTGATTAGAGTCAAAACGTGGCCATAATTGACTCGTATAAAAGTGGTACTAAGAGGTGGTTAAAGGATGTCAAATTGCATGTATATAATGTTAATAGGTTAATTGTACCAATATATGGTGGCAAGTGACTCTTATAGGGTGCAAAGTGACTCTAACATGGTGAAGAGTGACTTACATGGTTGATTAGAGTCAAAATGTGGCCATAATTGACTCGTATAAAAGTGGTACCAAGAGGTGGTTAAATGATGTCAAATTGCATGTATATGATGTTAATATGTCAATTGTACCAATATATGGTGGCAAGTGACTCTTATAGGGTGCAAAGTGCCTCTAATATAGTGAAGAGTGACTTACATGGTTGATTAGAGCCAAAATATTTCCCAAAATTGACTCGTACAAAGGTTTTACCAAGAGTTGGTTAAAGTATGTTAAATTGCATGTAGATGATGTTAACATGTGAATTGTACCAATATATGGTGGCAAGTGACTCTTATAGGGTGCAAAGTGACTCTAATATGGTGAAGAGTGACTTACATGGTTGATTAGAGTCAAAATATGGGCCTAAATTGACTTGTATAAAAGTGGTACCAAGAGGTGGTTAAAGGATGTCAAATTGCATGTATATGATGTTAATAGGTCAATTCTACCAATATATGGTGCCAAGAGACTCTTATAGGTTGCAAAGTGACTCTAGTATTGTGAAGAGTGACTTACATGGTTGATTAGATCCAAAATGTTGCCCAAAATTTACTCGTATAAAACTGGTACAAAGAGGTGGTTAAAGGATGTTAAATTGCATGTAGATGATGTTAACATGTCAATTGTTCCATTATATGGTGGCAAGTGACTCTTATAGGGTGTATATGATGTTAATAGGTCAATTGTACCAATATATGTTGGCAAGTGACTCTTATATGGTGCAAAGTGACTCTAATATTGACATCGCTCTCTCAAGGTACTATGAGTGTTTCCGAGTATACTTCTGAATTTTATAGATTGCGCCTTATTTGTGACTTGGAGGAGACAGAAACAATTAAAATTGGAAGATTTATTCGTGGATTGAATTTGCCTATTTATCGAAAGGTTAAATCAAGTCCATATATCTCGTTTAATGATGTATGCAATCTTGCTTTGGAATTTGAATCTTTTCAACAAGACGAGAAATTGAAGTCTTCCCTTCACGAGTTTACTCTTTCAGAAGAAACTAAAGAAGAAGACTTTGTTAGTGTGGAGAATGTCGCGGATCTTGTTGTTGATTACCATGTGTTACATGTGGCGACTACATCAAGTTTGGATGAAAAGGATGAACCAGTTACAAAAGAAGCTATGATAGAGAAGCATGAAGAAAGACAGGTACTTGATAATAAATTCTTGGTTGAAGAAAATCAAATAGATACATCTCTTAAACTTGTGTGTCGTGACATGGTTGAAGAGAAAAAGGTACTCGAGGATATGTTCCAAAGTAAAGAGGTTGTGTATAAGAAAACAACATCATCATCGTGGAACACATTGATTTTCTAGGGGTAGAGAACTTGTTGAATGCACCTATCTCAAAAAACTATCTTATTCTTTCTAGTTTACTTCCTAAGATACTGGTCATGGAATTGCAATTCAAAGTCTCAAGTTCTACGAGAAATCACCTCGTTGTGTGCTTATTCTTAAATACTTTAGAACTCGAGGGCGAGTTTTCTTCAAAGGAGAGGAGAATGATGAGGATCAAGGAATGAATATGTTAATTTGGATTTGGTTATGTGTGCTCGTGGTGATGTTCAATTGGAGAGGATGCAAATATGGGTTATGCAGCTTACTTGGACAACAAGGAATAAAGGAGCGGTGCATGAAGTTGGACAAGTAGCTGATTATTATATAATAATTAATTTGAATTTTGCTTTCAAGTTTTTACCTTTCACTTGAAAGGGTTTTTCTTGTTTTAAGCACTTAGGATTTTATTTTCCTATTTGGATTTGGGTTTTGTCTTTTTTCTATTCGGATTTGGTTTTTAAATTTGTTTCCTGGAAGGATTCAGATATTGGCTAATTCAAGCTGATATTGAATTTCTCTCGGAATCCTATTGGGTTTGGGTTATTGTCTAAGCCTATAAATATCCTTCTCATGTAATCTTTTAAGGGAGACAATGGATGATATAAAACTTGTGTTTTGAGATTAACTATGAGTAGTTTTTCTTTTCTCTAAACTTCAATTACTGGATTGTTTTGAAGGTTAGATTCGAATTACTTAGTTTCTGGATTGATCTAAGCAATTCGAGATTCAAAGTTCACGTTTTTGGATTGATCGTGTTCTTTTGAAATATCCTCTTCTTCTCTTATCCCTTTTCTTCTTGTTTTTGTTTCTTTGTGGTGCGATCCACATCAAATATGGTGAAGAGTGACTTACATGGTTGATGAGAGACAAAATGTTGCCCAAAATTTACTCGTATAAAAGTTGTACCAAGAGGTGGTTAAAGGATGTTAAATTGCATGTAGATGATGTTAATATGTCAATTGTACGAATATTGTGTGGCAAGTGACTCTTATAGGGTACAAAATGACTCTAATATGGTGAAAAGTGACTTACATGGTTGATTAGAGTCACAATATGGACCTAAATTGAGTTGTATAAAAGTGGTACCAAGAGGTAGTTAAAGGATGTCAAATAGAATGTATATGATGTTAATAGGTCAATTGTACCAATATATGGTGGCAAGTGACTCTTATAGGGTGCAAAGTGACTCTAATATGGTGAAGAGGGACTTACATTGTTGGATAGGGCCAAAATGTGGACCAAATTTGACTCATATAAAAGTGGTACAAAAAGGTGGTTAAAGGATGTTAAAGTGCATGTAGATGATATTAACATGTCAATTATACCATTATATGGTTTCAAGTGACTCTTATAGGGTGCAAAGTGACTCTAATATGGTGAAGAGTGACTTACATGGTTGATTAGAGTCAAAATATGGCACTAAATTGACTTGTAACTGGTACCAAGAGGTAGTTAAAGGTTGTAAAATTGAATGTATATGATGTTAATAGGTCAATTGTACCAATATATGGTGGCAAGTGACTCTTATAGGGTGCAAAGTGACTCTAATATGGTGAATAGGGACTTACATGGTTGATTAGAGCCAAATTGTGGCCCAAAATTAACTCATATAAAAGTGGTACAAAGAGGTGGTTAAAGGATGTTAAATTGCATGTAGATGATGTTAACATGTCAATTGTACCATTATATGGTGGCAAGTGACTCTTATTGGGTGCAAAGTTACTCTAATATGGTGAAGAGTGACATACATGGTTGATTAGAGTCAAAACGTGGCCATAATTGACTCGTATAAAAGTGGTACCAAGAGGTGGTTAAAAGATGTCAAATTGCATGTATATAATGTTAATAGGTTAATTGTACCAATATATGGTGGCAAGTGACTCTTATACGGTGCAAAGTGACTCTAATATGGTGAAGTGTGACTTACATGGTTGATTAGAGTCAAAATGTGGCCATAATTGACTCGTATAAAAGTGGTACCAAGAGGTAGTTAAAGGTTGTAAAATTGAATGTATATGATGTTAATAGGTCAATTGTACCAATATATGGTGGCAAGTGACTCTTATAGGGTTCAAAGTGACTCTAATATGGTGAAGAGGGACTTACATGGTTGATTAGGGCCAAATTGTGGCCCAAAATTAACTCGTATAAAAGTGGTACAAAGAGGTGGTTAAAGGATGTTAAATTGCATGCAGATGATGTTAACATGTCAATTGTACCATTATATGGTGACAAGTGACTCTTATAGGGTGCAAAGTTACTCTAATATGGTGAAGAGTGACTTACATGGTTGATTAGAGTCAAAATGTGGCCATAATTGACTCGTATAAAAGTGGTACCAAGAGGTGGTTAAAGGATGTCAAATTGCATGTATATGATGTTAATAGGTCAATGGTACCAATATATGGTGACAAGTGACTTTTATAGGGTGCAAAGTGACTCTAATATGGTGAAGAGTGACTTACATGGTTGATTAGAGCCAAAATATTTCCCAAAATTGACTCGTACAAAGGTTTTACCAGGAGTTGGTTAAAGTCTGTTAAATTGCATGTAGATGATGTTAACATGTGAATTGTACCAATATATGGTGGCAAGTGACTCTTATAAGGTGCAAAGTGACTCTAATATGGTGAAGAGTGACTTACATGGTTGATTAGAGTCAAAATATGGGCCTAAATTGACTTGTATAAAAGTGGTACCAAGAGGTGGTTAAAGGATGTCAAATTGCATGTATATGATGTTAATAGGTCAATTGTACCAATACATGGTGCCAAGAGACTCTTATAGGTTGCAAAGTGACTCTAATATTGTGAAGAGTGACTTACATAGTTGATTAGATCCAAAATGTTGCCCAAAATTGACTCGTATAAAACTGGTACAAAGCGGTGGTTAAAGGATGTTAAATTGCATGTAGATGATGTTAACATGTCAATTGTACCATTATATGGTGGCAAGTGACTCTTATAGGGTGCAAAGGGACTTTAATATGGTGAAGAATGACTTACATGGTTGATTAGAGTCAAAATTTGGCACTAATTGACTTATATAAAAGTGGTACCAAGATGTGGTTAAAGAATATCAAATTGAATGTATATGATGTTAATAGGTCAATTGTACCAATATATGTTGGCAAGTGACTCTTATACGGTGCAAAGTGACTCTAATATGGTGAAGAGGGACTTACATTGTTGAATAGAGCCAAAATGTGGACCAAAATTGACATGTATAAAAGTGGTACAAAGAGGTGGTTAAAGGATGTTAAATTGCACGTAGATGATGTTAACATGTTGATTATACCATTATATTGTGGCAAGTGACTCTTATAGGGTGCAAAGTGACTCTAATATGGTTAAGAGTCACTTACATGGTTGATTAGAGTTAAAATGTGGCCCTAATTGATCTACATAAAAGTGGTACCAAGAGGTGGTTAAAGGATGTCAAATTGCATGTATATGATGTTAATAGGTCAATTGTACCAATATATGGTGGCAATAGACTCTTATAGGGTGAAAAGTAACTCTAATATGGTGAAGAGCGACTTACATGGTTGATTAGATCCAAAATGTTGCCCAAAATTGACTCGTATAAAACTGGTACGAAGAGGTGGTTAAAGGATGTTAAATTTCATGTAGATGATGTTAACATGTCAATTGTACCATTATATGGTGGCAAGTGACTCTTATAGGGTGCAAAGGGACTTTATTATTGTGAAAAATGACTTACATAGTTGATTAGAGTCAAAATATGGCCCTAATTGACTTATATAAAAGTGGTACCAATATGTGGTTAAAGAATATCAAAGTGAATGTATATGATGTTAATAGGTCAATTGTACCAATATATGGTGGCAAGTGACTCTTATAGGGTGCAAAGTGACTCTAATATGGTGAAGAGTGACTTACATGGTTGATTAGAGTGAAAATATGGCCCTAAATTGACTTGTATAAAAGTGGTACCAAGAGTAGTTAAAGGTTGTAAAATTGAATGTATATGATGTTAATAGGTCAATTGTACCAATATATGGTGGCAAGTGACTCTTATAAGGTGCAAAGTGACTCTAATATGGTGAAGAGGGACTTACATGGTTGATTAGAGCCAAATTGTGGCCCAAAATTAACTCGTATAAAATTGGTACAAAGAGGTGGTTAAAGGATGTTAAATTGCATGTAGATGATGTTAACATGTCAATTGTACCATTTTATGGTGGCAAGTGACTCTTATTGGGTGCAAAGTTACTCTAATATGGTGAAGAGTGACATACATGATTGATTAGAGTCAAAATGTGGCCATAATTGACTCGTATAAAAGTGGTACCAAGAGGTGGTTAAAGGATGTCAAATTGCATGTATATAATGTTAATAGGTTAATTGTACCAATATATGGTGGCAAGTGACTCTAATATGGGGAAGAGTGACTTACATGGTTGATTAGAGGCAAAATATGGCCCTAAATTGACTTGTATAAAAGTGATACCAAGAGGTAGTTAAAGGTTGTGAAATTGAATGTATATGATGTTAATAGGTCAATTGTACCAATATATGGTGGCAAGTGACTCTTATAGGGTGCAAAGTGACTCTAATATGGTGAATAGGGACTTACATGGTTGATTAGAGCCAAATTGTGGCCCAAAATTAACTCGTATAAAAGTGGTACAAAGAGGTGGTTAAAGGATGTTAAATTGCATGTAGATGATGTTAACATGTCAATTTTACCATTATATGGTGGCAAGTGACTCTTATTGGGTGCAAAGTTACTCTAATATGGTGAAGACTGATATAAATGGTTGATTAGAGTCAAAACGTGGCCATAATTGACTCGTATAAAAGTGGTACCAAGAGGTGGTTAAAGGATGTCAAATTGCATGTATATAATGTTAATAGGTTAATTGTACCAATATATGGTGGCAAGTGACTCTTATAGGGTGCAAAGGGACTTTAATATTGTGAAGAATGACTTACATGGTTGATTAGAGTCAAAATGTGGCCCTAATTGACTTATATAAAAGTGGTACCAAGATGTAGTTAAAGAATATCAAAGTGAATGTATATGATGTTAATAGGTCAATTGTACCAATATATGGTGGCAAGTGACTCTTATAGGGTGCAAAGTGACTCTAATATGATGAAGAGTGACTTACAGGGTTGATTAGAGTGAAAATATGGCCCTAAATTGACTTGTATAAAAGTGGTACCAAGAGTAGTTAAAGGTTGTAAAATTGAATGTATATGATGTTAATAGGTCAATTGTACCAATATATGGTGGCAAGTGACTCTTATAGGGTGCAAAGTGACTCTAATATGGTGAAGAGGGACTTACATGGTTGATTAGAGCCAAATTGTGGCCCGAGATTAACTCGTATAAAATTGGTATAAAGAGGTTGTTAAAGGATGTTAAATTGCATGTAGATGATGTTAACATGTCAATTGTACCATTTTATGGTGGCAAGTGACTCTTATTGGGTGCAAAGTTACTCTAATATGGTGAAGAGTGACATACATGATTGATTAGAGTCAAAATGTGGCCATAACTGACTCGTATAAAAGTGGTACCAAGAGGTGGTTAAAGGATGTCAAATTGCATGTATATAATGTTAATAGGTTAATTGTACCAATATATGGTGGCAAGTGACTCTTATAGGGTGCAAAGTGACTCTAATATGGTGAAGAGTGACTTACATGGTTGATTAGAGGCAAAATGTGGCCCTAAATTGACTTGTATAAAAGTGATACCAAGAGGTAGTTAAAGGTTGTAAAATTGAATGTATATGATGTTAATAGGTCAATTGTACCAATATATGGTGGCAAGTGACTCTTATAGGGTGCAAAGTGACTCTAATATGGTGAAGAGGGACTTACATGGTTGATTAGAGCCCAATTGTGGCCCAAAATTAACTCGTATAAAAGTGGTACAAAGAGGTGGTTAAAGGATGTTAAATTGCATGTAGATGATGTTAACATGTCAATTGTACCATTATATGGTGGCAAGTGACTCTTATAGGGTGCAAAGGGACTTTAATATGGTGAAGAATGACTTACATGGTTGATTAGAGTCAAAATTTGGCACTAATTGACTTATATAAAAGTGGTACCAAGATGTGGTTAAAGAATATCAAATTGAATGTATCTGATGTTAATAGGTCAATTGTACCAATATATGTTGGCAAGTGACTCTTATAGGGTGCAAAGTGACTCTAATATGGTGAAGAGGGACTTACATTGTTGAATAGAGCCAAAATGTGGACCAAAATTGACTCGTATAAAAGTGGTACAAAGAGGTGGTTAAAGGATGTTAAATTGCACGTAGATGATGTTAACATGTTAATTATACCATTATATGGTGGCAAGTGACTCTTATAGGGTGCAAAGTGACTCTAATATGGTTAAGAGTCACTTACATGGTTGATTAGAGTCAAAATGAGGCCCTAATTGATCTACATAAAAGTGGTACCAAGAGGTGGTTAAAGGATGTCAAATTGCATGTATATGATGTTAATAGGTCAACTGTACCAATATATGGTGGCAATAGACTCTTATAGGGTGAAAAGTTACTCTAATATGGTGAAGAGCGACTTACATGGTTGATTAGATCCAAAATGTTGCCCAAAATTGACTCGTATAAAACTGGTACGAAGAGGTGGTTAAAGGATGTTAAATTTCATGTAGATGATGTTAACATGTCAATTTTACCATTATATGGTGGCAAGTGACTCTTATAGGGTGCAAAGGGACTTTAATATTGTGAAAAATGACTTACATGGTTGATTAGAGTCAAAATGTGGCCCTAATTGACTTATATAAAAGTGGTACCAAGATGTGGTTAAAGAATATCAAAGTGAATGTATATGATGTTAATAGGTCAATTGTACCAATATATGGTGGCAAGTGACTCTTATAGGGTGCAAAGTGACTCTAATATGGTGAAGAGTGACTTACATGGTTGATTAGAGTGAAAATATGGCCCTAAATTGACTTGTATAAAAGTGGTACCAAGAGTAGTTAAAGGTTGTAAAATTGAATGTATATGATGTTAATAGGTCAATTGTACCAATATATGGTGGCAAGTGACTCTTATAGGGTGCAAAGTGACTCTAATATGGTGAAGAGGGACTTACATGGTTGATTAGAGCCAAATTGTGGCCCAAAATTAACTCGTATAAAATTGGTACAAAGAGGTGGTTAAAGGATGTTAAATTGCATGTAGATGATGTTAACATGTCAATTGTACCATTTTATGGTGGCAAGTGACTCTTATTGGGTGCAAAGTTACTCTAATATGGTGAAGACTGATATAAATGGTTGATTAGAGTCAAAACGTGGCCATAATTGACTCGTATAAAAGTGGTACCAAGAGGTGGTTAAAGGATGTCAAATTGCATGTATATAATATTAATAGGTTAATTGTACCAATATATGGTGGCAAGTGACTCTTATAGGGTGCAAAGGGACTTTAATATTGTGAAGAATGACTTACATGGTTGATTAGAGTCAAAATGTGGCCCTAATTGACTTATATAAAAGTGGTACCAAGATGTAGTTAAAGAATATCAAAGTGAATGTATATGATGTTAATAGGTCAATTGTACCAATATATGGTGGCAAGTGACTCTTATAGGGTGCAAAGTGACTCTAATATGATGAAGAGTGACTTATATGGTTGATTAGAGTGAAAATATGACCCTAAATTGACTTGTATAAAAGTGGTACCAAGAGTAGTTAAAGGTTGTAAAATTGAATGTATATGATGTTAATAGGTCAATTGTACCAATATATGGTGGCAAGTGACTCTTATAGGGTGCAAAGTGACTCTAATATGGTGAAGAGGGACTTACATGGTTGATTAGAGCCAAATTGTGGCCCGAAATTAACTCGTATAAAATTGGTATAAAGAGGTTGTTAAAGGATGTTAAATTGCATGTAGATGATGTTAACATGTCAATTGTACCATTTTATGGTGGCAAGTGACTCTTATTGGGTGCAAAGTTACTCTAATATGGTGAAGAGTGACATACATGATTGATTAGAGTCAAAATGTGGCCATAATTGACTCGTATAAAAGTGGTACCAAGAGGTGGTTAAAGGATGTCAAATTGCATGTATATAATGTTAATAGGTTAATTGTACCAATATATGGTGGCAAGTGACTCGGTTGTAAAATTGAATGTATATGATGTTAATAGGTCAATTGTACCAATATATGGTGGCAAGTGACTCTTATAGGGTGCAAAGTGACTCTAATATGGTGAATAGGGACTTAAATGGTTGATTAGAGCCAAATTGTGGCCCAAAATTAACTCGTATAAAAGTGGTACAAAGAGGTGGTTAAAGGATGTTAAATTGCATGTAGATGATGTTAACATGTCAATTATACCATTATATGGTGGCAAGTGACTCTTATAGGGTGCAAAGTTACTCTAATATGGTGAAGAGTGACTTACATGGTTGATTAGAGTCAAAATGTGGCCATAATTGACTCGTATAAAAGTGGTACCAAGAGGTGGTTAAAGGATGTGAAATTGCATGTATATGATGTTAATAGGTCAATTGTACCAATATATGGTGGCAAGTGACTCTTATAGGGTGCAAAGTGACTCTAATATGGTGAAGAGTGACTTACATGGTTGATTAGAGCCAAAATATTTTCCAAAATTGACAAGTATAAAACTGGTACGAAGAGGTGGTTAAAGGATGTTAAATTGCATGTAGATGATGTTAACATGTCAATTGTACCATTATATGGTGGCAAGTGACTCTTATAGGGCGCAAAGGGACTTTAATATTGTGAAGAATGACTTACATGGTTGATTAGAGTCAAAATGTGGCCCTAATTGACTTATATAAAAGTGGTACCAAGATGTGGGTAAAGAATATCAAAGTGAATGTATATGATGTTAATAGGTCAATTGTACCAATATATGATGGCAAGTGACTCTTATAGGGTGCAAAGTGACTCTAATATGGTGAAGAGTGACTTACATGGTTGATTAGAGTGAAAATATGGCCCTAAATTGACTTGTATAAAAGTGGTACCAAGAGGTAGTTAAAGGTTGTAAAATTGAATGTATATGATGTTAATAGGTCAATTGTACCAATATATGGTGGCAAGTGACTCTTATAGGGGGGAAAGTGACTTTAATATGGTGAAGATGGACTTACATGGTTGATTAGAGCCAAATTGTGGGCCAAAATTAACTCGTATAAAATAGGTACAAAGAGGTGGTTAAAGGATGTTAAATTGCATGTAGATGATGTTAACATGTCAATTGTACCATTTTATGGTGGAAAATGACTCTTATTGGGTGCAAAGTTACTCTAATATGGTGAAGAGTGACATACATGATTGATTAGAGTCAAAATGTGGCCATAATTGACTCGTATAAAAGTGGTACCAAGAGGTGGTTAAAGGATGTCAAATTGCATGTATATAATGTTAATAGGTTAATTGTACCAATATATGGTGGCAAGTGGCTCTTATAGGGTGCAAAGTGACTCTAATATGTTGAAGAGAGACTTACATGGTTGATTAGAGTCAAAATATGGCCCTAAATTGACTTGTATATAAGTGGTACCAAGTGGTAGTTAAAGGTTGTAAAATTGAATGTATATGATGTTAATAGGTCAATTGTACCAATATATGGTGGCAAGTGACTCTTATAGTGTGCAAAGTGACTCTAATATGGTGAAGAGAGACTTACATGGTTGATTAGAGCCAAATTGTGGCCCAAAATTAACTCGTATAAAAGTGGTACAAAGAGGTGGTTAAAGGTTGTTAAATTGCATGTAGATGATGTTAACGTGTCAATTGTACCATTATATGGTGGCAAGTGACTCTTATTGGGTGAAAGTTACTCTAATATGGTGAAGAGTGACATACATGGTTGATTAGAGTCAAAATGTGGCCATAATTGACTCGTATAAAAGTGGTACCAAGAGGTGGTTAAAGGATGTCAACTTGCATGTATATAATGTTAATAGGTTAATTGTACCAATATATAGTGGCAAGTGACTCTTATAGGGTGCAAAGTGACTCTAATATGGTGAAGAGTGACTTACATGGTTGATTAGAGCCAAATTCTGGCCCAAAATTAACTCGTATAAAATTGGTACAAAGAGGTGGTTAAAGGATGTTAAATTGCATGTAGATGATGTTAACATGTCAATTGTACCATTTTATGGTGGCAAGTGACTCTTATTGGGTGCAAAGTTACTCTAATGTGGTGAAGAGTGACATACATGATTGATTAGAGTCAAAATGTGGCCATAATTGACTCGTATAAAAGTGGTACCAAGAAGTGGTTAAAGGATGTCAACTTGCTTGTATATAATGTTAATAGGTTAATTGTACCAATATATGGTGGCAAGTGACTCTTATAGGGTGCAAAGTGACTCTAATATGGTGAAGAGTGACTTACATGGTTGATTAGAGTGAAAATATGGCCCTAAATTGACTTGTATAAAAGTGATACCAAGAGGTAGTTAAAGGTTGTAAAATTGAATGTATATGATGTTAATAGGTCAATTGTACCAATATATGGTGGCAAGTGACTCTTATAGGGTGCAAAGTGACTCTAATATGGTGAAGAGGGATTTACATGGTTGATTAGAGCCAAATTGTGGCCCAAAATTAACTCGTATAAAAGTGGTACAAAGAGGTGGTTAAAGGATGTTAAATTGCATGTAGATGATGTTAACATGTCAATTATACCATTATATGGTGGCAAGTGACTCTTATAGGGTGCAAAGTTACTCTAATATGGTGAAGAGTGACTTACATGGTTGATTAGAGTCAAAATGTGGCCATAATTGACTCGTATAAAAGTGGTACCAAGAGGTGGTTAAAGGATGTGAAATTGCATGTATATGATGTTAATAGGTCAATTGTACCAATATATGGTGGCAAGTGACTCTTATAGGGTGCAAAGTGACTCTAATATGGTGAAGAGTGACTTACATGGTTGATTAGAGCCAAAATATTTTCCAAAATTGACTAGTATAAAACTGGTACGAAGAGGTGGTAAAAGGATGTTAAATTGCATGTAGATGATGTTAACATGTCAATTGTACCATTATATGGTGGCAAGTGACTCTTATAAGGTGCAAAGGGACTTTAATATTGTGAAGAATGACTTTCATGGTTGATTAGAGTCAAAATGTGGCCCTAATTGACTTATATAAAAGTGGTACCAAGATGTGGTTAAAGAATATCAAAGTGAATGTATATGATGTTAATAGGTCAATTGTACCAATATATGGTCGCAAGTGACTCTTATAGGGTGCAAAGTGACTCTAATATGGTGAAGAGTGACTTACATGGTTGATTAGAGTGAAAATATGGCCCTAAATTGACTTGTATAAAAGTGGTACCAAGAGGTAGTTAAAGGTTGTAAAATTGAATGTATATGATGTTAATAGGTCAATTTCACCAATATATGGTGGCAAGTGACTCTTATAGGGTGGAAAGTGACTTTAATATGGTGAAGAGGGACTTACATGGTTGATTAGAGCCAAATTGTGGGCCAAAATTAACTCGTATAAAATTGGTACAAAGAGGTGGTTAAAGGATGTTAAATTGCATGTAGATGATGTTAACATGTCAATTGTACCATTTTATGGTGGCAAATGACTCTTATTGGGTGCAAAGTTACTCTAATATGGTGAAGAGTGACATACATGATTGATTAGAGTCAAAATGTGGCCATAATTGACTCGTATAAAAGTGGTACCAAGAGGTGGTTAAAGGATGTCAAATTGCATGTATATAATGTTAATAGGTTAATTGTACCAATATATGGTGGCAAGTGGCTCTTATAGGGTGCAAAGTGACTCTAATATGTTGAAGAGTGACTTACATGGTTGATTAGAGTCAAAATATGCCCTAAATTGACTTGTATAAAAGTGGTACCAAGTGGTAGTTAAAGGTTATAAAATTGAATGTATATGATGTTAATAGGTCAATTGTACCAATATATGGTGGCAAGTGACTCTTATAGTGTGCAAAGTGACTCTAATATGGTGAAGAGGGACTTACATGGTTGATTAGAGCCAAATTGTGGCCTAAAATTAACTCGTATAAAAGTGGTACAAAGAGGTGGTTAAAGGTTGTTAAATTGCATGTAGATGATGTTAACGTGTCAATTGTACCATTATATGGTGGCAAGTGACTCTTATTGGGTGCAAAGTTACTCTAATATGGTGAAGAGTGACATACATGGTTGATTAGAGTCAAAATGTGGCCATAATTGACTCGTATAAAAGTGGTACCAAGAGGTGGTTAAAGGATGTCAACTTGCATGTATATAATGTTAATAGGTTAATTGTACCAATATAAGGTGGCAAGTGACTCTTATAGGGTGCAAATTGACTCTAATATGGTGAAGAGTGACTTACATGGTTGATTAGAGCCAAATTGTGGCCCAAAATTAACTCGTATAAAATTGGTACAAAGAGGTGGTTAAAGGATGTTAAATTGCATGTAGATGATGTTAACATGTCAATTGTACCATTTTATGGTGGCAAGTGACTCTTATTAGGTGCAAAGTTACTCTAATATGGTGAAGAGTGACATACATGATTGATTAGAGTCAAAATGTGGCCCTAATTGACTTATATAAAAGTGGTACCAAGATGTGGTTAAAGAATATCAAAGTGAATGTATATGATGTTAATAGGTCAATTGTACCAATATATGGTGGCAAGTGACTCTTATAGGGTGCAAAGTGACTCTAATATGGTGAAGAGTGACTTACATGGTTGATTAGAGTGAAAATATGGCCCTAAATTGACTTGTATAAAAGTGGTACCAAGAGGTAGTTAAAGGTTGTAAAATTGAATGTATATGATGTTAATAGGTCAATTGTACCAATAAATGGTGGCAAGTGACTCTTATAGGGTGGAAAGTGACTCTAATATGGTGAAGAGGGACTTACATGGTTGATTAGAGCCAAATTGTGGCCCAAAATTAACTCGTATAAAATTGGTACAAAGAGGTGGTTAAAGGATGTTAAATTGCATGTAGATGATGTTAACATGTCAATTATACCATTTTATGGTGGCAAATGACTCTTATTGGGTGCAAAGTTACTCTAATATGGTGAAGAGTGACATACATGATTGATTAGAGTCAAAAGGTGGCCATAATTGACTCGTATAAAAGTGGTACCAAGAAGTGGTTAAAGGATGTCAACTTGCATGTATATAATGTTAATAGGTTAATTGTACCAATATATGGTGGCAAGTGACTCTTATAGGGTGCAAAGTGACTCTAATATGGTGAAGAGTGACTTACATGGTTGATTAGAGTGAAAATATGGCCCTAAATTGACTTGTATAAAAGTGATACCAAGAGGTAGTTAAAGGTTGTAAAATTGAATGTATATGATGTTAATAGGTCAATTGTACCAATATATGGTAGCAAGTGACTCTTATAGGGTGCAAAGTGACTCTAATATGGTGAAGAGGGACTTACATGGTTGATTAGAGCCAAATTGTGGCCCAAAATTAACTCGTATAAAAGTGGTACAAAGAGGTGGTTAAAGGATGTTAAATTACATGTAGATGATGTTAACATGTCAATTATACCATTATATGGTGGCAAGTGACTCTTATAGGGTGCAAAGTTACTCTAATATGGTGAAGAGTGACTTACATGGTTGATTAGAGTCAAAATGTGGCCATAATTGACTCGTATAAAAGTGGTACCAAGAGGTGGTTAAAGGATGTGAAATTGCATGTATATGATGTTAATAGGTCAATTGTACCAATATATGGTGGCAAGTGACTCTTATAGGGTGCAAAGTGACTCTAATATGGTGAAGAGTGACTTACATGGTTGATTAGAGCCAAAATATTTTCCAAAATTGACTAGTATAAAACTGGTATGAAGAGGTGGTTAAAGGATGTTAAATTGCATGTAGATGATGTTAACATGTCAATTGTACCATTATATGGTGGCAAGTGACTCTTATAGGGTGCAAAGGAACTTTAATATTGTGAAGAATGACTTACATGGTTGATTAGAGTCAAAATGTGGCCCTAATTGACTTATATAAAAGTGGTACCAAGATGTGGTTAAAGAATATCAAAGTGAATGTATATGATGTTAATAGGTCAATTGTACCAATATATGGTGGCAAGTGACTCTTATAGGGTGCAAAGTGACTCTAATATGGTGAAGAGTGACTTACATGGTTGATTAGAGTGAAAATATGGCCCTAAATTGACTTGTATAAAAGTGGTACCAAGAGGTAGTTAAAGGTTGTAAAATTGAATGTATATGATGTTAATAGGTCAATTGTACCAATATATGGTGGCAAGTGACTCTTATAGGGTGGAAAGTGACTTTAATATGGTGAAGAGGGACTTACATGGTTGATTAGAGCCAAATTTTGGGCAAAATTAACTCGTATAAAATTGGTACAAAGAGGTGGTTAAAGGATGTTAAATTGCATGTAGATGATGTTAACATGTCAATTGTACCATTTTATGGTGGCAAATGACTCTTATTGGGTGCAAAGTTACTCTAATATGGTGAAGAGTGACATACATGATTGATTAGAGTCAAAATGAGGCCATAATTGACTCGTATAAAAGTGGTACCAAGAGGTGGTTAAAGGATGTCAAATTGCATGTATATAATTTTAATAGGTTAATTGTACCAATATATGGTGGCAAGTGGCTCTTATAGGGTGCAAAGTGACTCTAATATGTTGTAGAGTGACTTACATGGTTGATTAGAGTCAAAATATGGCCCTAAATTGACTTGTATAAAAGTGGTACCAAGTGGTAGTTAAAGGTTGTAAAATTGAATGTATATGATGTTAATAGGTCAATTGTACCAATATATGGTGGCAAGTGACTCTTATAGTGTGCAAAGTGACTCTAATATGGTGAAGAGGGACTTACATGGTTGATTAGAGCCAAATTGTGGCCCAAAATTAACTCGTATAAAAGTGGTACAAAGAGGTGGTTAAAGGTTGTTAAATTGCATGTAGATGATGTTAACGTGTCAATTGTACCATTATATGGTGGCAAGTGACTCTTATTGGGTGCAAAGTTACTCTAATATGGTCAAGAGTGACATACATGGTTGATTAGAGTCAAAATGTGGCCATAATTGACTCGTATAAAAGTGGTACCAAGAGGTGGTTAAAGGATGTCAACTTGCATGTGTATAATGTTAATAGGTTAATTGTACCAATATATGGTGGCAAGTGACTCTTATAGGGTGCAAATTGACTCTAATATGGTGAAGAGTGACTTACATGGTTTATTAGAGCCAAATTGTGGCCCAAAATTAACTCGTATAAAATTGGTACAAAGAGGTGGTTAAAGGATGTTAAATTGCATGTAGATGATGTTAACATGTCAATTGTACCATTTTATTGTGGCAAGTGACTCTTATTAGGTGCAAAGTTACTCTAATATGGTGAAGAGTGACATACATGATTGATTAGAGTCAAAATGTGGCCCTAATTGACTTATATAAAAGTGGTACCAAGATGTGGTTAAAGAATATCAAAGTGAATGTATATGATGTTAATAGGTCAATTGTACCAATATATGGTGGCAAGTGACTCTTATAGGGTGCAAAGTGACTCTAATATGGTGAAGAGTGACTTACATGGTTGATTAGAGTGAAAATATGGCCCTAAATTGACTTGTATAAAAGTGGTACCAAGAGGTAGTTAAAGGTTGTAAAATTGAATGTATATGATGTTAATAGGTCAATTGTACCAATAAATGGTGGCAAGTGACTCTTATAGGGTGGAAAGTGACTCTAATATGGTGAAGAGGGACTTACATGGTTGATTAGAGCCAAATTGTGGCCCAAAATTAACTCGTATAAAATTGGTACAAAGAGGTGGTTAAAGGATGTTAAATTGCATGTAGATGATGTTAACATGTCAATTATACCATTTTATGGTGGCAAATGACTCTTATTGGGTGCAAAGTTACTCTAATATGGTGAAGAGTGACATACATGATTGATTAGAGTCAAAAGGTGGCCATAATTGACTCGTATAAAAGTGGTACCAAGAAGTGGTTAAAGGATGTCAACTTGCATGTATATAATGTTAATAGGTTAATTGTACCAATATATGGTGGCAAGTGACTCTTATAGGGTGCAAAGTGACTCTAATATGGTGAAGATACTTACATGGTTGATTAGAGTGAAAATATGGCCCTAAATTGACTTGTATAAAAGTGATACCAAGAGGTAGTTAAAGGTTGTAAAATTGAATGTATATGATGTTAATAGGTCAATTGTACCAATATATGGTAGCAAGTGACTCTTATAGGGTGCAAAGTGACTCTAATATGGTGAAGAGGGACTTACATGGTTGATTAGAGCCAAATTGTGGCCCAAAATTAACTCGTATAAAAGTGGTACAAAGAGGTGGTTAAAGGATGTTAAATTACATGTAGATGATGTTAACATTTCAATTATACCATTATATGGTGGCAAGTGACTCTTATAGGGTGCAAAGGAACTTTAATATTGTGAAGAATGACTTACATGGTTGATTATAGTCAAAATGTGGCCCTAATTGACTTATATAAAAGTGGTACCAAGATGTGGTTAAAGAATATCAAAGTGAATGTATATGATGTTAATAGGTCAATTGTACCAATATATGGTGGCAAGTGACTCTTATAGGGTGCAAAGTGACTCTAATATGGTGAAGAGTGACTTACATGGTTGATTAGAGTGAAAATATGGCCCTAAATTGACTTGTATAAAAGTGGTACCAAGAGGTAGTTAAAGGTTGTAAAATTGAATGTATATGATGTTAATAGGTCAATTGTACCAATAAATGGTGGCAAGTGACTCTTATAGGGTGGAAAGTGACTCTAATATGGTGAAGAGGGACTTACATGGTTGATTAGAGCCAAATTGTGGCCCAAAATTAACTCGTATAAAATTGGTACAAAGAGGTGGTTAAAGGATGTTAAATTGCATGTAGATGATGTTAACATGTCAATTATACCATTTTATGGTGGCAAATGACTCTTATTGGGTGCAAAGTTACTCTAATATGGTGAAGAGTGACATACATGATTGATTAGAGTCAAAAGGTGGCCATAATTTATTCGTATAAAAGTGGTACCAAGAAGTGGTTAAAGGATGTCAACTTGCATGTATATAATGTTAATAGGTTAATTGTACCAATATATGGTGGCAAGTGACTCTTATAGGGTGCAAAGTGACTCTAATATGGTGAAGATACTTACATGGTTGATTAGAGTGAAAATATGGCCCTAAATTGACTTGTATAAAAGTGATACCAAGAGGTAGTTAAAGGTTGTAAAATTGAATGTATATGATGTTAATAGGTCAATTGTACCAATATATGGTGGCAAGTGACTCTTATAGTGTGCAAAGTGACTCTAATATGGTGAAGAGGGACTTACATGGTTGATTAGAGCCAAATTGTGGCCCAAAATTAACTCGTATAAAAGTGGTACAAAGAGGTGGTTAAAGGTTGTTAAATTGCATGTAGATGATGTTAACGTGTCAATTGTACCATTATATGGTGGCAAGTGACTCTTATTGGGTGCAAAGTTACTCTAATAGGTGAAGAGTGACATACATGGTTGATTAGAGTCAAAATGTGGCCATAATTGACTCGTATAAAAGTGGTACCAAGAGGTGGTTAAAGGATGTCAACTTGCATGTATATAATGTTAATAGGTTAATTGTACCAATATATGGTGGCAAGTGACTCTTATAGGGTGCAAAGTGACTCTAATATGGTGAAAAGTGACTTACATGGTTGATTAGAGCCAAATTGTGACCCAAAATTAACTCGTATAAAATTGGTACAAAGAGGTGGTTAAAGGATGTTAAATTGCATGTAGATGATGTTAACATGTCAATTGTACCATTTTATGGTGGCAAGTGACTCTTATTAGGTGCAAAGTTACTCTAATATGGTGAAGAGTGACATACATGATTGATTAGAGTCAAAATGTGGCCCTAATTGACTTATATAAAAGTGGTACCAAGATGTGGTTAAAGAATATCAAAGTGAATGTATATGATGTTAATAGGTCAATTGTACCAATATATGGTGGCAAGTGACTCTTATAGGGTGCAAAGTGACTCTAATATGGTGAAGAGTGACTTACATGGTTGATTAGAGTGAAAATATGGCCCTAAATTGACTTGTATAAAAGTGGTACCAAGAGGTAGTTAAAGGTTGTAAAATTGAATGTATATGATGTTAATAGGTCAATTGTACCAATAAATGGTGGCAAGTGACTCTTATAGGGTGGAAAGTGACTCTAATATGGTGAAGAGGGACTTACATGGTTGATTAGAGCCAAATTGTGGCCCAAAATTAACTCGTATAAAAGTGGTACAAAGAGGTGGTTAAAGGATGTTAAATTACATGTAGATGATGTTAACATGTCAATTATACCATTATATGGTGGCAAGTGACTCTTATAGGGTGCAAAGTTACTCTAATATGGTGAAGAGTGACTTACATGGTTGATTAGAGTCAAAATGTGGCCATAATTGACTCGTATAAAAGTGGTACCAAGAGGTGGTTAAAGGATGTGAAATTGCATGTATATGATGTTAATAGGTCAATTGTACCAATATATGGTGGCAAGTGACTCTTATAGGGTGCAAAGTGACTCTAATATGGTGAAGAGTGACTTACATGGTTGATTAGAGCCAAAATATTTTCCAAAATTGACTAGTATAAAACTGGTATGAAGAGGTGGTTAAAGGATGTTAAATTGTATGTAGATGATGTTAACATGTCAATTGTACCATTATATGGTGGCAAGTGACTCTTATAGGGTGCAAAGGAACTTTAATATTGTGAAGAATGACTTACATGGTTGATTAGAGTCAAAATGTGGCCCTAATTGACTTATATAAAAGTGGTACCAAGATGTGGTTAAAGAATATCAAAGTGAATGTATATGATGTTAATAGGTCAATTGTACCAATATATGGTGGCAAGTGACTCTTATAGGGTGCAAAGTGACTCTAATATGGTGAAGAGTGACTTACATGGTTGATTAGAGTGAAAATATGGCCCTAAATTGACTTGTATAAAAGTGGTACCAAGAGGTAGTTAAAGGTTGTAAAATTGAATGTATATGATGTTAATAGGTCAATTGTACCAATATATGGTGGCAAGTGACTCTTATAGGGTGGAAAGTGAATTTAATATGGTGAAGAGGGACTTACATGGTTGATTAGAGCCAAATTGTGGGCCAAAATTAACTCGTATAAAATTGGTACAAAGAGGTGGTTAAAGGATGTTAAATTGCATGTAGATGATGTTAACATGTCAATTGTACCATTTTATGGTGGCAAATGACTCTTATTCGGTGCAAAGTTACTCTAATATGGTGAAGAGTGACATACATGATTGATTAGAGTCAAAATGTGGCCATAATTGACTCGTATAAAAGTGGTACCAAGAGGTGGTTAAAGGATGTCAAATTGCATGTATATAATGTTAATAGGTTAATTGTACTAATATATGGTGGCAAGTGGCTCTTATAGGGTGCAAAGTGACTCTAATATGTTGAAGAGTGACTTACATGATTGATTAGAGTCAAAATATGGCCCTAAATTGACTTGTATAAAAGTGGTACCAAGTGGTAGTTAAAGGTTGTAAAATTGGATGTATATGATGTTAATAGGTCAATTGTACCAATATATGGTGGCAAGTGACTCTTATAGTGTGCAAAGTGACTCTAATATGGTGAAGAGGGACTTACATGGTTGATTAGAGCCAAATTGTGGCCCAAAATTAACTCGTATAAAAGTGGTACAAAGAGGTGGTTAAAGGTTGTTAAATTGCATGTAGATGATGTTAACGTGTCAATTGTACCATTATATGGTGGCAAGTGACTCTTATTGGGTGCAAAGTTACTCTAATGTGGTGAAGAGTGACATACATGGTTGATTAGAGTCAAAATGTGGCCATAATTGACTCGTATAAAAGTGGTACCAAGAGGTGGTTAAAGGATGTCAACTTGCATGTATATAATGTTAATAGGTTAATTGTACCAATATATGGTGGCAAGCGACTCTTATAGAGTGCAAAGTGACTCTAATATGGTGAAGAGTGACTTACATGGTTGATTAGAGCCAAATTGTGGCCCAAAATTAACTCGTATAAAATTGGTACAAAGAGTTGGTTAAAGGATGTTAAATTGCATGTAGATGATGTTAACATGTCAATTGTACCATTTTATGGTGGCAAGTGACTCTTATTAGGTGCAAAGTTACTCTAATATGGTGAAGAGTGACATACATGATTGATTAGAGTCAAAATGTGGCCCTAATTGACTTATATAAAAGTGGTACCAAGATGTGGTTAAAGAATATCAAAGTGAATGTATATGATGTTAATAGGTCAATTGTACCAATATATGGTGGCAAGTGACTCTTATAGGGTGCAAACTGACTCTAATATGGTGAAGAGTGACTTACATGGTTGATTAGAGTGAAAATATGGCCCTAAATTGACTTGTATAAAAGTGGTACCAAGAGGTAGTTAAAGGTTGTAAAATTGAATGTATATGATGTTAATAGGTCAATTGTACCAATAAATGGTGGCAAGTGACTCTTATAGGGTGGAAAGTGACTCTAATATGGTGAAGAGGGACTTACATGGTTGATTAGAGCCAAATTGTGGCCCAAAATTAACTCGTATAAAATTGGTACAAAGAGGTGGTTAAAGGATGTTAAATTGCATGTAGATGATGTTAACATGTCAATTATACCATTTTATGGTGGCAAATGACTCTTATTAGGTGCAAAGTTACTCTAATATGGTGAAGAGTGACATACATGATTGATTAGAGTCAAAATGTGGCCATAATTGACTCGTATAAAAGTGGTACCAAGAGGTGGTTAAAGGATGTCAACTTGCATGTATATAATGTTAATAGGTTAATTATATCAATATATGGTGGCAAGTGACTCTTATAGGGTGCAAAGTGACTCTAATATGGTGAAGAGTGACTTACATGGTTGATTAAAGTCAAAATATGGCCCTAAATTGACTTGTATAAAAGTGATACCAAGAGGTAGTTAAAGGTTGTAAAATTGAATCTATATGATGTTAATAGGTCAATTGTACCAATATATGGTGGCAAGTGACTCTTATAGGGTGCAAAGTGACTCTAATATGGTGAAGAGTGACTTACATGGTTGATTAGAGCCAAATTATGGCCCAAAATTTACTCGTATAAAAGTGGTACAAAGAGGTGGTTAAAGGATGTTAAATTGCATGCAGATGATGTTAACATGTCAATTGTACCATTATATAGTGGCAAGTGACTCTTATAGGGTGCAAAGTTACTCTAATATGGTGAAGAGTGACTTACATGGTTGATTAGAGTCAAAATGTGGCCATAATTGACTCGTATAAAAGTGGTACCAAGAGGTGGTTAAAGGATGTGAAATTGCATGTATATGATGTTAATAGGTCAATTGTACCAATATATGGTGACAAGTGACTCTTATAGGGTGAAAAGTGACTCTAATATGGTGAAGAGTGACTTACATGGTTGATCAGAGCCAAAATATTTCCCAAAATTGACTCGTATAAAACTGGTACGAAGAGGTGGTTAAAGGATGTTAAATTGCATGTAGATGATGTTAACATGTCAATTGTACCATTATATGGTGGCAAGTGACTCTTATAGGGTGCAAAGGGACTTTAATATTGTGAAGAATGACTTACATGGTTGATTAGAGTCAAAATGTGGCCCTAATTGACTTATATAAAAGTGGTACCAAGATGTGGTTAAAGAATATCAAAGTGAATGTATATGATGTTAATAGGTCAATTGTACCAATATATGGTGGCAAGTGACTCTTATAGGGTGCAAAGTGACTCTAATATGGTGAAGAGTGACTTACATGGTTGATTAGAGTCAAAATATGCTCCTAAATTGACTTTTATAAACGTGGTACCAAGAGGTAGTTAAAGGTTGAAAAATTGAATGTATATGATGTTAATAGGTCAATTGTACCAATAAATGGTGGCAAGTGACTCTTATAGGGTGGAAAGTGACTCTAATATGGTGAAGAGGGATTTACATGGTTGATTAGAGCCAAATTGTGGCCCAAAATTAACTCGTATAAAATTGGTACAAAGAGGTGGTTAAAGGATGTTAAATTGCATGTAGATGATGTTAACATGTCAATTATACCATTTTATGGTGGCAAATGACTCTTATTGGGTGCAAAGTTACTCTAATATGGTGAAGAGTGACATACATGATTGATTAGAGTCAAAATGTGGCCATAATTGACTCGTATAAAAGTGGTACCAAGAGGTGGTTAACGGATGTCAACTTGCATGTATATAATGTTAATAGGTTAATTGTACCAATATATGGTGGCAAGTGACTCTTATAGGGTGCAAAGTGACTCTAATATGGTGAAGAGTGACTTACATGCTTGATTAAAGTCAAAATATGGCCATAAATTGACTTGTATAAAAGTGATACCAAGAGGTAGTTAAAGGTTGTAAAATTGAATGTATATGATGTTAATAGGTCAATTGTACCAATATATGGTGGCAAGTGACTTTTATAGGGTGCAAAGTGACTCTAATATGGTGAAGAGTGACTTACATGGTTGATTAGAGTGGAAATATGGCCCTAAATTGACTTATATAAAAGTGGTACCAAGAGGTAGTTAAAGGTTGTAAAATTGAATGTATATGATTTTAATAGGTCAATTGTACCAATATATGGTGGCAAGTGACTCTTATAGGGTGGAAAGTGACTCTAATATGGTGAAGAGGGACTTACATGGTTGATTAGAGCCAAATTGTGGCCCAAAATTAACTCGTATAAAATTGGTACAAAGAGGTGGTTAAAGGATGTTAAATTGCATGTAGATGATGTTAACATGTCAATTTTACCATTTTATGGTGGCAAATGACTCTTATTGGGTGCAAAGTTACTCTAATATGGTGAAGAGTGACATACATGATTGATTAGAGTCAAAATGTGGCCATAATTGACCCGTATAAAAGTGGTACCAAGAGGTGTTTAAAGGATGTCAAATTGCATGTATATAATGTTAATAGGTTAATTGTACCAATATATGGTGGCAAGTGGCTCTTATAGGGTGCAAAGTGACTCTAATATAGTTAAGAGTGACTTACATGGTTGATTAGAGTCAAAATATGGCCCTAAATTGACTTGTATAAAAGTGATACCAAGTGGTAGTTAAAGGTTGTAAAATTGAATGTATATGATTTTAATAGGTCAATTGTACCAATATATGGTGGCAAGTGACTCTTATAGGGTGCAAAGTGACTCTAATATGGTGAAGAGGGACTTACATGGTTGATTAGAGCCAAATTGTGGCCCAAAATTAACTCGTATAAAAGTGGTACAAAGAGGTAGTTAAAGGATGTTAAATTGCATGTAGATGATGTTAACGTGTCAATTGTACCATTATATGGTGGCAAGTGACTCTTATTGGGTGCAAAGTTACTCTAATATGGTGAAGAGTGACATACATGGTTGATTAGAGTCAAAATGTGGCCATAATTGACTCGTATAAAAGTGGTACCAAGAGGTGGTTAAAGAATGTCAAATTGCATGTATATAATGTTAATAGGTTAATTGTACCAATATATGGTGGCAAGTGGCTCTTATAGGGTGCAAAGTGACTCTAATATATTGAAGAGTGACTTACATGGTTGATTAGAGTCAAAATATGGTCCTAAATTGACTTGTATAAAAGTGGTACCAAGAGATAGTTAAATGTTGTAAAATTGAATGTATATGATGTTAATAGGTCAATTGTACCAATATATGGTGGCAAGTGACTCTTATAGGGTGCAAAATGACTCTAATATGGTGAAGAGGGACTTACATGGTTAATTAGAGCCAAATTGTGGCCCAAAATTAACTCGTATAAAAGTGGTACAAAGAGGTGGTTAAAGGATGTTAAATTGCATGTAGATGGTGTTAACGTGTCAATTGTACCATTATATGGTGGCAAGTGACTCTTATTGGGTGCAAAGTTACTCTAATATGGTGAAGAGTGACATACATGGTTGATTAGAGTCAAAATGTGGCCATAATTGACTCGTATAAAAGTTGTACCAAGAGGTGGTTAAAGGATGTCAACTTGCATGTATATAATGTTAATAGGTTAATTGTACCAATATATGGTGGCAAGTGACTCTTATAGGGTGTAAAGTGACTCTAATATGGTGAAGAGTGACTCTAATATGGTGAAGAGTGACTTACATGGTTGATTAGAGTCAAAATATGGCCCTAAATTGACTTGTATAAAAGTGATACCAAGAGGTAGTTAAAGGTTGTAAAATTGAATGTATATGATGTTAATAGGTCAATTGTACCAATATATGGTGGCAAGTGACTCTTATAGGGTGCAAAGTGACTCTAATATGGTGAAGAGCGACTTACATGGTTGATTAGATCCAAAATGTTGCCCAAAATTGACTCGTATAAAACTGGTACGAAGAGGTGGTTAAAGGATGTTAAATTGCATGTAGATGATGTTAACATGTCAATTGTACCATTATATGGTGGCAAGTGACTCTTATAGGGTGCAAAGGGACTTTAATATTGTGAAGAATGACTTACATGGTTGATTAGAGTCTAAATGTGGCCCTAATTGACTTATATAAAAGTGGTACCAAGATGTGGTTAAAAAATATCAAAGTGAATGTATATGATGTTAATAGTTCAATTGTACCAATATATAGTGGCAAGTGACTCTTATAGGGTGCAAAGTGACTCTAATATGGTGAAGAGTGACTTACATGGTTGATTAGAGTCAAAATGTGGCCCTAAATTGAATGTATATGATGTTAATAGGTCAATTGTACCAATATATGGTGGCAAGTGACTCCTATAGGGTGCAAAGTGACTCTAATATGGTGAAGAGTGACATACATGATTGATTAGAGTCAAAATGTGGCCATAATTGACTCGTATAAAAGTGGTACCAAGAGGTGGTTAAAGGATGTCAACTTGCATGTATATAATGTTAATAGGTTAATTATATCAATATATGGTGGCAAGTGACTCTTATAGGGTGCAAAGTGACTCTAATATGGTGAAGAGTGACTTACATGGTTGATTAAAGTCAAAATATGGCCCTAAATTGACTTGTATAAAAGTGATACCAAGAGGTAGTTAAAGGTTGTAAAATTGAATCTATATGATGTTAATAGGTCAATTGTACCAATATATGGTGGCAAGTGACTCTTATAGGGTGCAAAGTGACTCTAATATGGTGAAGAGTGACTTACATGGTTGATTAGAGCCAAATTATGGCCCAAAATTTACTCGTATAAAAGTGGTACAAAGAGGTGGTTAAAGGATGTTAAATTGCATGCAGATGATGTTAACATGTCAATTGTACCATTATATAGTGGCAAGTGACTCTTATAGGGTGCAAAGTTACTCTAATATGGTGAAGAGTGACTTACATGGTTGATTAGAGTCAAAATGTGGCCATAATTGACTCGTATAAAAGTGGTACCAAGAGGTGGTTAAAGGATGTGAAATTGCATGTATATGATGTTAATAGGTCAATTGTACCAATATATGGTGACAAGTGACTCTTATAGGGTGAAAAGTGACTCTAATATGGTGAAGAGTGACTTACATGGTTGATCAGAGCCAAAATATTTCCCAAAATTGACTCGTATAAAACTGGTACGAAGAGGTGGTTAAAGGATGTTAAATTGCATGTAGATGATGTTAACATGTCAATTGTACCATTATATGGTGGCAAGTGACTCTTATAGGGTGCAAAGGGACTTTAATATTGTGAAGAATGACTTACATGGTTGATTAGAGTCAAAATGTGGCCCTAATTGACTTATATAAAAGTGGTACCAAGATGTGGTTAAAGAATATCAAAGTGAATGTATATGATGTTAATAGGTCAATTGTACCAATATATGGTGGCAAGTGACTCTTATAGGGTGCAAAGTGACTCTAATATGGTGAAGAGTGACTTACATGGTTGATTAGAGTCAAAATATGCTCCTAAATTGACTTTTATAAAAGTGGTACCAAGAGGTAGTTAAAGGTTGAAAAATTGAATGTATATGATGTTAATAGGTCAATTGTACCAATAAATGGTGGCAAGTGACTCTTATAGGGTGGAAAGTGACTCTAATATGGTGAAGAGGGATTTACATGGTTGATTAGAGCCAAATTGTGGCCCAAAATTAACTCGTATAAAATTGGTACAAAGAGGTGGTTAAAGGATGTTAAATTGCATGTAGATGATGTTAACATGTCAATTATACCATTTTATGGTGGCAAATGACTCTTATTGGGTGCAAAGTTACTCTAATATGGTGAAGAGTGACATACATGATTGATTAGAGTCAAAATGTGGCCATAATTGACTCGTATAAAAGTGGTACCAAGAGGTGGTTAACGGATGTCAACTTGCATGTATATAATGTTAATAGGTTAATTGTACCAATATATGGTGGCAAGTGACTCTTATAGGGTGCAAAGTGACTCTAATATGGTGAAGAGTGACTTACATGCTTGATTAAAGTCAAAATATGGCCATAAATTGACTTGTATAAAAGTGATACCAAGAGGTAGTTAAAGGTTGTAAAATTGAATGTATATGATGTTAATAGGTCAATTGTACCAATATATGGTGGCAAGTGACTTTTATAGGGTGCAAAGTGACTCTAATATGGTGAAGAGTGACTTACATGGTTGATTAGAGTGGAAATATGGCCCTAAATTGACTTATATAAAAGTGGTACCAAGAGGTAGTTAAAGGTTGTAAAATTGAATGTATATGATTTTAATAGGTCAATTGTACCAATATATGGTGGCAAGTGACTCTTATAGGGTGGAAAGTGACTCTAATATGGTGAAGAGGGACTTACATGGTTGATTAGAGCCAAATTGTGGCCCAAAATTAACTCGTATAAAATTGGTACAAAGAGGTGGTTAAAGGATGTTAAATTGCATGTAGATGATGTTAACATGTCAATTTTACCATTTTATGGTGGCAAATGACTCTTATTGGGTGCAAAGTTACTCTAATATGGTGAAGAGTGACATACATGATTGATTAGAGTCAAAATGTGGCCATAATTGACCCGTATAAAAGTGGTACCAAGAGGTGTTTAAAGGATGTCAAATTGCATGTATATAATGTTAATAGGTTAATTGTACCAATATATGGTGGCAAGTGGCTCTTATAGGGTGCAAAGTGACTCTAATATTGTTAAGAGTGACTTACATGGTTGATTAGAGTCAAAATATGGCCCTAAATTGACTTGTATAAAAGTGATACCAAGTGGTAGTTAAAGGTTGTAAAATTGAATGTATATGATTTTAATAGGTCAATTGTACCAATATATGGTGGCAAGTGACTCTTATAGGGTGCAAAGTGACTCTAATATGGTGAAGAGGGACTTACATGGTTGATTAGAGCCAAATTGTGGCCCAAAATTAACTCGTATAAAAGTGGTACAAAGAGGTAGTTAAAGGATGTTAAATTGCATGTAGATGATGTTAACGTGTCAATTGTACCATTATATGGTGGCAAGTGACTCTTATTGGGTGCAAAGTTACTCTAATATGGTGAAGAGTGACATACATGGTTGATTAGAGTCAAAATGTGGCCATAATTGACTCGTATAAAAGTGGTACCAAGAGGTGGTTAAAGAATGTCAAATTGCATGTATATAATGTTAATAGGTTAATTGTACCAATATATGGTGGCAAGTGGCTCTTATAGGGTGCAAAGTGACTCTAATATATTGAAGAGTGACTTACATGGTTGATTAGAGTCAAAATATGGTCCTAAATTGACTTGTATAAAAGTGGTACCAAGAGATAGTTAAATGTTGTAAAATTGAATGTATATGATGTTAATAGGTCAATTGTACCAATATATGGTGGCAAGTGACTCTTATAGGGTGCAAAATGACTCTAATATGGTGAAGAGGGACTTACATGGTTAATTAGAGCCAAATTGTGGCCCAAAATTAACTCGTATAAAAGTGGTACAAAGAGGTGGTTAAAGGATGTTAAATTGCATGTAGATGGTGTTAACGTGTCAATTGTACCATTATATGGTGGCAAGTGACTCTTATTGGGTGCAAAGTTACTCTAATATGGTGAAGAGTGACATACATGGTTGATTAGAGTCAAAATGTGGCCATAATTGACTCGTATAAAAGTTGTACCAAGAGGTGGTTAAAGGATGTCAACTTGCATGTATATAATGTTAATAGGTTAATTGTACCAATATATGGTGGCAAGTGACTCTTATAGGGTGTAAAGTGACTCTAATATGGTGAAGAGTGACTCTAATATGGTGAAGAGTGACTTACATGGTTGATTAGAGTCAAAATATGGCCCTAAATTGACTTGTATAAAAGTGATACCAAGAGGTAGTTAAAGGTTGTAAAATTGAATGTATATGATGTTAATAGGTCAATTGTACCAATATATGGTGGCAAGTGACTCTTATAGGGTGCAAAGTGACTCTAATATGGTGAAGAGCGACTTACATGGTTGATTAGATCCAAAATGTTGCCCAAAATTGACTCGTATAAAACTGGTACGAAGAGGTGGTTAAAGGATGTTAAATTGCATGTAGATGATGTTAACATGTCAATTGTACCATTATATGGTGGCAAGTGACTCTTATAGGGTGCAAAGGGACTTTAATATTGTGAAGAATGACTTACATGGTTGATTAGAGTCTAAATGTGGCCCTAATTGACTTATATAAAAGTGGTACCAAGATGTGGTTAAAAAATATCAAAGTGAATGTATATGATGTTAATAGTTCAATTGTACCAATATATAGTGGCAAGTGACTCTTATAGGGTGCAAAGTGACTCTAATATGGTGAAGAGTGACTTACATGGTTGATTAGAGTCAAAATGTGGCCCTAAATTGAATGTATATGATGTTAATAGGTCAATTGTACCAATATATGGTGGCAAGTGACTCCTATAGGGTGCAAAGTGACTCTAATATGGTGAAGAGGGACTTACATGGTTGATTAGAGCCAAATTGTGGCCCAAACTTAACTCGTATAAAATTGGTACAAATAGGTGGTTAAAGGATGTTAAATTGCATGTAGATGATGTTAACATGTCAATTGTACCATTTTATGGTGGCAAATGACTCTTATTGGGTGCAAAGTTACTCTAATATGGTGAAGAGTGACATACATAATTGATTAGAGTCAAAATGTGGCCATAATTGACTCGTATAAAAGTGGTACCAAGAGGTGGTTAAAGGATGTCAAATTGCATGTATATAATGTTAATAGGTTAATTGTACCAATATATGGTGGCAAGTGGCTCTTATAGGGTGCAAAGTGACTCTAATATGTTGAAGAGTGACTTACATGGTTGATTAGAGTCAAAATATGGCCCTAAATGGACTTGTATAAAAGTGGTACCAAGAGGTAGTTAAAGGTTGTAAAATTGAATTTATATGATGTTAATAGGTCAATTGTACCAATATATGGTGGTAAGTGACTCTTATAGGGTGCAAAGTGACTCTAATATGGTGAAGAGGGACTTACATGGTTAATTAGAGCCAAATTGTGGCCCAAAATTAGCTCGTATAAAAGTGGTACAAAGAGGTGGTTAAAGGATGTTAAATTGCATGTAGATGATGTTAACGTGTCAATTGTACCATTATATGGTGGCAAGTGACTCTTATTGGGTGCAAAGTTACTCTAATATGGTGAAGAGTGACATACATGGTTGATTAGAGTCAAAATGTGGCCATAATTGACTCGTATAAAAGTTGTACCAAGAGGTGGTTAAAGGATGTCAAATTGCATGTATATAATGTTAATAGGTTAATTGTACCAATATATGGTGGCAAGTGACTCTTATAGGGTGCAAAGTGACTCTAATATGGTGAAGAGTTACTTACATGGTTGATTAGAGTCAAAATATGGCCCTAAATTGACTTGTATAAAAGTGGTACCAAGAGGTAGTTAAAGGTTGTAAAATTGAATGTATATGATGTTAATAGGTCAATTGTACCAATATATGGTGGCAAGTGACTCTTATAGGGTGCAAAGTGACTCTAATATGGTGAAGAGCGACTTACATGGTTGATTAGATCCAAAATGTTGCCCAAAATTGACTCGTATAAAACTGGTACGAAGAGGTGGTTAAAGGATGTTAAATTGCATGTAGATGATGTTAACATGTCAATTGTACAATTATATGGTGGCAAGTGACTCTTATAGGGTGCAAAGGGACTTTAATATTGTGAAGAATGACTTACATGGTTGATTAGAGTCAAAATGTGGCCCTAATTGACTTATATAAAAGTGGTACAAAGATGTGGTTAAAGAATATCAAAGTGAATGTATATGATGTTAATAGGTCAATTGTACCAATATATGGTGGCAAGTGACTCTTATAGGGTGCAAAGTGACTCTAATATGGTGAAGAGTTACTTACATGGTTGATTAGAGTGAAAATATGGCCCTAAATTGACTTATATAAAAGTGATACCAAGAGGTAGTTAAAGGTTGTAAAATTGAATGTATATGATTTTAATAGGTCAATTGTACCAATATATGGTGGCAAGTGACTCTTATAGGTTGGAAAGTGACTCTAATATGGTGAAGAGGGACTTACATGGTTGATTAGAGCCAAATTGTGGCCCAAAATTAACTCGTATAAAATTGGTACAAAGAGGTGGTTAAAGGATGTTAAATTGCATGTAGATGATGTTAACATGTCAATTTTACCATTTTATGGTGGAAAATGACTCTTATTGGGTGCAAAGTTACTCTAATATGGTGAAGAGTGACATACATGATTGATTAGAGTCAAAATGTGGCCATAATTGACTCGTATAAAAGTGGTACCAAGAGGTGGTTAAAGGATGTCAAATTGCATGTATATAATGTTAATAGGTTAATTGTACCAATATATGGTGGCAAGTGGTTCTTATAGGGTGCAAAGTGACTCTAATATGTTGAAGAGTGACTTACATGGTTGATTAGAGTCAAACTATGGCCCTAAATTGACTTGTATAAGAGTGGTACCAAGTGGTAGTTAAAGGTTGTAAAATTGAATGTATATGATGTTAATAGGTCAATTGTACCAATATATGGTGGCAAGTGACTCTTATAGGGTGCAAAGTGACTCTAATATGGTGAAGAGGGACTTAAATGGTTGATTAGAGCCAAATTGTGGCCCAAAATTAACTCGTATAAAAGTGGTACAAAGAGGTGGTTAAAGGATGTTAAATTGCATGTAGATGATGTTAACGTGTCAATTGTACCATTATATGGTGGCAAGTGACTCTTATTGGGTGCAAAGTTACTCTAATATGGTGAAGAGTGACATACATGGTTGATTAGAGTCAAAATGTGGCCATAATTGACACGTATAAAAGTGGTACCAAGAGGTGGTTAAAGGATGTCAAATTGCATGTATATAATGTTAATAGGTTAATTGTACCAATATATGGTGGCAAGTGGTTCTTATACGGTGCAAAGTGACTCTAATATGTTGAAGAGTGACTTACATGGTTGATTAGAGTCAAAATATGGCCCTAAATTGACTTGTATAAGAGTGGTACCAAGTGGTAGTTAAAGGTTGTAAAATTGAATGTATATGATGTTAATAGGTCAATTGTACCAATATATGGTGGCAAGTGACTCTTATAGGGTGCAAAGTGACTCTAATATGGTGAAGAGGGACTTACATGGTTGATTAGAGCCAAATTGTGGCCCAAAATTAACTCGTATAAAAGTGGTACAAAGAGGTGGTTAAAGGATGTTAAATTGCATGTAGATGATGTTAACGTGTCAATTGTACCATTATATGGTGGCAAGTGACTCTTATTGGGTGCAAAGTTACTCTAATATGGTGAAGAGTGACATACATGGTTGATTAGAGTCAAAATGTGGCCATAATTGACACGTATAAAAGTGGTACCAAGAGGTGGTTAAAGAATGTCAAATTGCATGTATATAATGTTAATAGGTTAATTGTACCAATATATGGTGGCAAGTGGCTCTTATAGGGTGCAAAGTGACTCTAATATGTTGAAGAGTGACTTACATGGTTGATTAGAGTCAAAATATGGCCCTAAATTGACTTGTATAAAAGTGGTACCAAGAGGTAGTTAAAGGTTGTAAAATTGAAGGTATATGATGTTAATAGGTCAATTGTACCAATATATGGTGGCAAGTGACTCTTATAGAGTGCAAAGTGACTCTAATATGGTGAAGAGGGACTTACATGGTTAATTAGAGCCAAATTGTGGCCCAAAATTAACTCGTATAAAAGTGGTACAAAGAGGTGGTTAAAGGATGTTAAATTGCATGTAGATGATGTTAACGTGTCAATTGTACCATTATATGGTGGCAAGTGACTCTTATTGGGTGCAAAGTTACTCTAATATGGTGAAGAGTGACATACATGGTTGATTAGAGTCAAAATGTGGCCATAATTGACTCGTATAAAAGTTGTACCAAGAGGTGGTTAAAGGATGTCAACTTGCATGTATATAATGTTAATAGGTTAATTGTACCAATATATGGTGGCAAGTGACTCTTATAGGGTGCAAAGTGACTCTAATATGGTGAAGAGTGACTTACATGGTTGATTAGAGTCAAAATATGGCCCTAAATTGACTTGTATAAAAGTGGTACCAAGAGGTAGTTAAAGGTTGTAAACTTGAATGTATATGATGTTAATAGGTCAATTGTACCAATATATGGTGGCAAGTGACTCTTATAGGGTGCAAAGTGACTCTAATATGGTGAAGAGCGACTTACATGGTTGATTAGATCCAAAATGTTGCCCAAAATTGACTCGTATAAAACTGGTACGAAGAGGTGGTTAAAGAATGTTAAATTGTATGTAGATGATGTTAACATGTCAATTGTACCATTATATGGTGGCAAGTGACTCTTATAGGGTGCAAAGGGACTTTAATATTGTGAAGAATGACTTACATGGTTGATTAGAGTCAAAATGTAGCCCTAATTGACTTATATAAAAGTGGTACCAAGATGTGGTTAAAGAAAATCAAAGTGAATGTATATGATTTTAATAGGTCAATTGTACCAATATATGGTGGCAAGTGACTCTTATAGGGTGCAAAGTTACTCTAATATGGTGAAGAGTGACTTACATGGTTGATTAGAGCCAAATTGTGGCCCAAAATTAACTCGTATAAAATTGGTACAAAGAGGTGGTTAAAGGATGTTAAATTGCATGTAGATGATGTTAACATGTCAATTTTACCATTTTATGGTGGCAAATGACTCTTATTGGGTGCAAAGTTACTCTAATATGGTGAAGAGTGACATACATGATTGATTAGAGTCAAAATGTGGCCATAATTGACTCGTATAAAAGTGGTACCAAGAGGTGGTTAAAGGATGTCAAATTGCATGTATATAATGTTAATAGGTTAATTGTACCAATATATGGTGTCAAGTGGCTCTTATAGGGTGTAAAGTGACTCTAATATGTTGAAGAGTGACTTACATGGTTGATTAGAGTCAAAATATGGCCCTAAATTGACTTGTATAAAAGTGGTACCAAGTAGTAGTTAAAGGTTGTAAAATTGAATGTATATGATGTTAATAGGTCAATTGTACCAATATATGGTGGCAAGTGACTCTTATAGGGTGCAAAGTGACTCTAATATGGTGAAGAGGGACTTACATGGTTGATTAGAGCCAAATTGTGGCCCAAAATTAACTCGTATAAAAGTGGTACAAAGAGGTGGTTAAAGGATGTTAAATTGCATGTAGATGATGTTAACGTGTCAATTGTACCATTATATGGTGGCAAGTGACTCTTATTGGGTGCAAAGTTACTCTAATATGGTGAAGATTGACATACATGGTTGATTAGAGTCAAAATGTGGCCATAATTGACACGTATAAAAGTGGTACCAAGAGGTCGTTAAAGAATGTCAAATTGCATGTATATAATGTTAATAGGTTAATTGTACCAATATATGGTGGCAAGTGGCTCTTATAGGGTGCAAAGTGACTCTAATATGTTGAAGAGTGACTTACATGGTTGATTAGAGTCAAAATATGGCCCTAAATTGACTTGTATAAAAGTGGTACCAAGAGGTAGTTAAAGGTTGTAAAATTGAAGGTATATGATGTTAATAGGTCAATTGTACCAATATATGGTGGCAAGTGACTCTTATAGGGTGCAAAGTGACTCTAATATGGTGAAGAGGGACTTACATGGTTAATTAGAGCCAAATTGTGGCCCAAAATTAACTCGTATAAAAGTGGTACAAAGAGGTGGTTAAAGGATGTTAAATTGCATGTAGATGATGTTAACGTGTCAATTGTACCATTATATGGTGGCAAGTGACTCTTATTGGTTGCAAAGTTACTCTAATATGGTGAAGAGTGACATACATGGTTGATTAGAGTCAAAATGTGGCCATAATTGACACGTATAAAAGTGGTACCAAGAGGTGGTTAAAGGATGTCAAATTGCATGTATATAATGTTAATAGGTTAATTGTACCAATATATGGTGGCAAGTGGCTCTTATAGGGTGCAAAGTGACTCTAATATGTTGAAGAGTGACTTACATGGTTGATTAGAGTCAAAATATGGCCCTAAATTGACTTGTATAAAAGTGGTACCAAGTAGTAGTTAAAGGTTGTAAAATTGAATGTATATGATGTTAATAGGTCAATTGTACCAATATATGGTGGCAAGTGACTCTTATAGGGTGCAAAGTGACTCTAATATGGTGAAGAGGGACTTACATGGTTGATTAGAGCCAAATTGTGGCCCAAAATTAACTCGTATAAAAGTTGTACCAAGAGGTGGTTAAAGGATGTCAACTTGCATGTATATAATGTTAATAGGTTAATTGTACCAATATATGGTGGCAAGTGACTCTTATAGGGTGCAAAGTGACTCTAATATGGTGAAGAGTGACTTACATGGTTGATTAGAGTCAAAATATGGCCCTAAATTGACTTGTATAAAAGTGGTACCAAGAGGTAGTTAAAGGTTGTAAACTTGAATGTATATGATGTTAATAGGTCAATTGTACCAATATATGGTGGCAAGTGACTCTTATAGGGTGCAAAGTGACTCTAATATGGTGAAGAGCGACTTACATGGTTGATTAGATCCAAAATGTTGCCCAAAATTGACTCGTATAAAACTGGTACGAAGAGGTGGTTAAAGAATGTTAAATTGTATGTAGATGATGTTAACATGTCAATTGTACCATTATATGGTGGCAAGTGACTCTTATAGGGTGCAAAGGGACTTTAATATTGTGAAGAATGACTTACATGGTTGATTAGAGTCAAAATGTAGCCCTAATTGACTTATATAAAAGTGGTACCAAGATGTGGTTAAAGAAAATCAAAGTGAATGTATATGATTTTAATAGGTCAATTGTACCAATATATGGTGGCAAGTGACTCTTATAGGGTGCAAAGTTACTCTAATATGGTGAAGAGTGACTTACATGGTTGATTAGAGCCAAATTGTGGCCCAAAATTAACTCGTATAAAATTGGTACAAAGAGGTGGTTAAAGGATGTTAAATTGCATGTAGATGATGTTAACATGTCAATTTTACCATTTTATGGTGGCAAATGACTCTTATTGGGTGCAAAGTTACTCTAATATGGTGAAGAGTGACATACATGATTGATTAGAGTCAAAATGTGGCCATAATTGACTCGTATAAAAGTGGTACCAAGAGGTGGTTAAAGGATGTCAAATTGCATGTATATAATGTTAATAGGTTAATTGTACCAATATATGGTGGCAAGTGGCTCTTATAGGGTGTAAAGTGACTCTAATATGTTGAAGAGTGACTTACATGGTTGATTAGAGTCAAAATATGGCCCTAAATTGACTTGTATAAAAGTGGTACCAAGTAGTAGTTAAAGGTTGTAAAATTGAATGTATATGATGTTAATAGGTCAATTGTACCAATATATGGTGGCAAGTGACTCTTATAGGGTGCAAAGTGACTCTAATATGGTGAAGAGGGACTTACATGGTTGATTAGAGCCAAATTGTGGCCCAAAATTAACTCGTATAAAAGTGGTACAAAGAGGTGGTTAAAGGATGTTAAATTGCATGTAGATGATGTTAACGTGTCAATTGTACCATTATATGGTGGCAAGTGACTCTTATTGGGTGCAAAGTTACTCTAATATGGTGAAGATTGACATACATGGTTGATTAGAGTCAAAATGTGGCCATAATTGACACGTATAAAAGTGGTACCAAGAGGTCGTTAAAGAATGTCAAATTGCATGTATATAATGTTAATAGGTTAATTGTACCAATATATGGTGGCAAGTGGCTCTTATAGGGTGCAAAGTGACTCTAATATGTTGAAGAGTGACTTACATGGTTGATTAGAGTCAAAATATGGCCCTAAATTGACTTGTATAAAAGTGGTACCAAGAGGTAGTTAAAGGTTGTAAAATTGAAGGTATATGATGTTAATAGGTCAATTGTACCAATATATGGTGGCAAGTGACTCTTATAGGGTGCAAAGTGACTCTAATATGGTGAAGAGGGACTTACATGGTTAATTAGAGCCAAATTGTGGCCCAAAATTAACTCGTATAAAAGTGGTACAAAGAGGTGGTTAAAGGATGTTAAATTGCATGTAGATGATGTTAACGTGTCAATTGTACCATTATATGGTGGCAAGTGACTCTTATTGGTTGCAAAGTTACTCTAATATGGTGAAGAGTGACATACATGGTTGATTAGAGTCAAAATGTGGCCATAATTGACACGTATAAAAGTGGTACCAAGAGGTGGTTAAAGGATGTCAAATTGCATGTATATAATGTTAATAGGTTAATTGTACCAATATATGGTGGCAAGTGGCTCTTATAGGGTGCAAAGTGACTCTAATATGTTGAAGAGTGACTTACATGGTTGATTAGAGTCAAAATATGGCCCTAAATTGACTTGTATAAAAGTGGTACCAAGTAGTAGTTAAAGGTTGTAAAATTGAATGTATATGATGTTAATAGGTCAATTGTACCAATATATGGTGGCAAGTGACTCTTATAGGGTGCAAAGTGACTCTAATATGGTGAAGAGGGACTTACATGGTTGATTAGAGCCAAATTGTGGCCCAAAATTAACTCGTATAAAAGTGGTACAAAGAGGTGGTTAAAGGATGTTAAATTGGATGTAGATGATGTTAACGTGTCAATTGTACCATTATATGGTGGCAAGTGACTCTTATTGGGTGCAAAGTTACTCTAATATGGTGAAGAGTGACATACATGGTTGATTAGAGTCAAAATGTGGCCATAATTGACACGTATAAAAGTGGTACCAAGAGGTGGTTAAAGAATGTCAAATTGCATGTATATAATGTTAATAGGTTAATTGTACCAATATATGGTGGCAAGTGACTCTTATAGGGTGCAAAGTGACTCTAATATGGTGAAGAGCGACTGACATGGTTGATTAGATCCAAAATGTTGCCCAAAATTGACTCGTATAAAACTGGTACGAAGAGGTGGTTAAAGGATGACTTACATGGTTAATTAGAGTCTAAATGTGGCCCTAATTGACTTATATAAAAGTGGTACCAAGATGTGGTTAAAGAATATCAAAGTGAATGTATATGATGTTAATAGTTCAATTGTACCAATATATAGTGGCAAGTGACTCTTATAGGGTGCAAAATGACTCTAATATGGTGAAGAGTGACTTACATGGTTGATTAGAGTCAAAATATGGCCCTAAATTGAATGTATATGATGTTAATAGGTCAATTGTACCAATATATGGTGGCAAGTGACTCCTATAGGGTGCAAAGTGACTCTAATATGGTGAAGAGGGACTTACATGGTTGATTAGAGCCAAATTGTGGCCCAAACTTAACTCGTATAAAATTGGTACAAAGAGGTGGTTAAAGGATGTTAAATTGCATGTAGATGATGTTAACATGTCAATTGTACAATTATATGGTGGCAAGTGACTCTTATAGGGTGCAAAGGGACTTTAATATTGTGAAGAATGACTTACATGGTTGATTAGAGTCAAAATGTGGCCCTAATTGACTTATATAAAAGTGGTACCAAGATGTGGTTAAAGAATATCAAAGTGAATGTATATGATGTTAATAGGTCAATTGTACCAATATATGGTGGCAAGTGACTCTTATAGGGTGCAAAGTGACTCTAATATGGTGAAGAGTTACTTACATGGTTGATTAGAGTGAAAATATGGCCCTAAATTGACTTATATAAAAGTGGTACCAAGAGGTAGTTAAAGGTTGTAAAATTGAATGTATATGATTTTAATAGGTCAATTGTACCAATATATGGTGGCAAGTGACTCTTATAGGGTGGAAAGTGACTCTAATATGGTGAAGAGGGACTTACATGGTTGATTAGAGCCAAATTGTGGCCCAAAATTAACTCGTATAAAATTGGTACAAAGAGGTGGTTAAAGGATGTTAAATTGCATGTAGATGATGTTAACATGTCAATTTTACCATTTTATGGTGGCAAATGACTCTTATTGGGTGCAAAGTTACTCTAATATGGTGAAGAGTGACATACATGATTGATTAGAGTCAAAATGTGGCCATAATTGACTCGTATAAAAGTGGTACCAAGAGGTGGTTAAAGGATGTCAAATTGCATGTATATAATGTTAATAGGTTAATTGTACCAATATATGGTGGCAAGTGGTTCTTATAGGGTGCAAAGTGACTCTAATATGTTGAAGAGTGACTTACATGGTTGATTAGATTCAAAATATGGCCCTAAATTGACTTGTATAAGAGTGGTACCAAGTGGTAGTTAAAGGTTGTAAAATTGAATGTATATGATGTTAATAGGTCAATTGTACCAATATATGGTGGCAAGTGACTCTTATAGGGTGCAAAGTGACTCTAATATGGTGAAGATGGACTTACATGGTTGATTAGAGCCAAATTGTGGCCCAAAATTAACTCGTATAAAAGTGGTACAAAGAGGTGGTTAAAGGATGTTAAATTGCATGTAGATGATGTTAACGTGTCAATTGTACCATTATATGGTGGCAAGTGACTCTTATTGGGTGCAAAGTTACTCTAATATGGTGAAGAGTGACATACATGGTTGATTAGAGTCAAAATGTGGCCATAATTGACACGTATAAAAGTGGTACCAAGAGGTGGTTAAAGGATGTCAAATTGCATGTATATAATGTTAATAGGTTAATTGTACCAATATATGGTGGCAAGTGGCTCTTATAGGGTGCAAAGTGACTCTAATATGTTGAAGAGTGACTTACATGGTTGATTAGAGTCAAAATATGGCCCTAAATTGACTTGTATAAAAGTGGTACCAAGTAGTAGTTAAAGGTTGTAAAATTGAATGTATATGATGTTAATAGGTCAATTGTACCAATATATGGTGGCAAGTGACTCTTATAGGGTGCAAAGTGACTCTAATATGGTGAAGAGGGACTTACATGGTTGATTAGAGCCAAATTGTGGCCCAAAATTAACTCGTATAAAAGTGGTACAAAGAGGTGGTTAAAGGATGTTAAATTGCATGTAGATGATGTTAACGTGTCAATTGTACCATTATATGGTGGCAAGTGACTCTTATTGGGTGCAAAGTTACTCTAATATGGTGAAGAGTGACATACATGGTTTATTAGAGTCAAAATGTGGCCATAATTGACACGTATAAAAGTGGTACCAAGAGGTGGTTAAAGAATGTCAAATTGCATGTATATAATGTTAATATGTTAATTGTACCAATATATGGTGGCAAGTGACTCTTATAGGGTGCAAAGTGACTCTAATATGGTGAAGAGCGACTGACATGGTTGATTAGATCCAAAATGTTGCCCAAAATTGACTCGTATAAAACTGGTACGAAGAGGTGGTTAAAGGATGACTTACATGGTTAATTAGAGTCTAAATGTGGCCCTAATTGACTTATATAAAAGTGGTACCAAGATGTGGTTAAAGAATATCAAAGTGAATGTATATGATGTTAATAGTTCAATTGTACCAATATATAGTGGCAAGTGACTCTTATAGGGTGCAAAATGACTCTAATATGGTGAAGAGTGACTTACATGGTTGATTAGAGTCAAAATATGGCCCTAAATTGAATGTATATGATGTTAATAGGTCAATTGTACCAATATATGGTGGCAAGTGACTCCTATAGGGTGCAAAGTGACTCTAATATGGTGAAGAGGGACTTACATGGTTGATTAGAGCCAAATTGTGGCCCAAACTTAACTCGTATAAAATTGGTACAAAGAGGTGGTTAAAGGATGTTAAATTGCATGTAGATGATGTTAACATGTTAATTGTACAATTATATGGTGGCAAGTGACTCTTATAGGGTGCAAAGGGACTTTAATATTGTGAAGAATGACTTACATGGTTGATTAGAGTCAAAATGTGGCCCTAATTGACTTATATAAAAGTGGTACCAAGATGTGGTTAAAGAATATCAAAGTGAATGTATATGATGTTAATAGGTCAATTGTACCAATATATGGTGGCAAGTGACTCTTATAGGGTGCAAAGTGACTCTAATATGGTGAAGAGTTACTTACATGGTTGATTAGAGTGAAAATATGGCCCTAAATTGACTTATATAAAAGTGGTACCAAGAGGTAGTTAAAGGTTGTAAAATTGAATGTATATGATTTTAATAGGTCAATTGTACCAATATATGGTGGCAAGTGACTCTTATAGGGTGGAAAGTGACTCTAATATGGTGAAGAGGGACTTACATGGTTGATTAGAGCCAAATTGTGGCCCAAAATTAACTCGTATAAAATTGGTACAAAGAGGTGGTTAAAGGATGTTAAATTGCATGTAGATGATGTTAACATGTCAATTTTACCATTTTATGGTGGCAAATGACTCTTATTGGGTGCAAAGTTACTCTAATATGGTGAAGAGTGACATACATGATTGATTAGAGTCAAAATGTGGCCATAATTGACTCGTATAAAAGTGGTACCAAGAGGTGGTTAAAGGATGTCAAATTGCATGTATATAATGTTAATAGGTTAATTGTACCAATATATGGTGGCAAGTGGTTCTTATAGGGTGCAAAGTGACTCTAATATGTTGAAGAGTGACTTACATGGTTGATTAGATTCAAAATATGGCCCTAAATTGACTTGTATAAGAGTGGTACCAAGTGGTAGTTAAAGGTTGTAAAATTGAATGTATATGATGTTAATAGGTCAATTGTACCAATATATGGTGGCAAGTGACTCTTATAGGGTGCAAAGTGACTCTAATATGGTGAAGATGGACTTACATGGTTGATTAGAGCCAAATTGTGGCCCAAAATTAACTCGTATAAAAGTGGTACAAAGAGGTGGTTAAAGGATGTTAAATTGCATGTAGATGATGTTAACGTGTCAATTGTACCATTATATGGTGGCAAGTGACTCTTATTGGGTGCAAAGTTACTCTAATATGGTGAAGAGTGACATACATGGTTGATTAGAGTCAAAATGTGGTCATAATTGACACGTATAAAAGTGGTACCAAGAGGTGGTTAAAGAATGTCAAATTGCATGTATATAATGTTAATAGGTTAATTGTACCAATATATGGTGGCAAGTGGCTCTTATAGGGTGCAAAGTGACTCTAATATGTTGAAGAGTGACTTACATGGTTGATTAGAGTCAAAATATGGCCCTAAATTGACTTGTATAAAAGTGGTACCAAGAGGTAGTTAAAGGTTGTAAAATTGAAGGTATATGATGTTAATAGGTCAATTGTACCAATATATGGTGGCAAGTGACTCTTATAGGGTGCAAAGTGACTCTAATATGGTGAAGAGGGACTTACATGGTTAATTAGAGCCAAATTGTGGCCCAAAATTAACTCGTATAAAAGTGGTACAAAGAGGTGGTTAAAGGATGTTAAATTGCATGTAGATGATGTTAACGTGTCAATTGTACCATTATATGGTGGCAAATGACTCTTATTGGGTGCAAAGTTACTCTAATATGGTGAAGAGTGACATACATGGTTGATTAGAGTCAAAATGTGGCCATAATTGACTCGTATAAAAGTTGTACCAAGAGGTGGTTAAAGGATGTCAACTTGCATGTATATAATGTTAATAGGTTAATTGTACCAATATATGGTGGCAAGTGACTCTTATGAGGTGCAAAGTGACTCTAATATGGTGAAAAGTGACTTACATGGTTGATTAGAGTCAAAATATGGCCCTAAATTGACTTGTATAAAAGTGGTACCAAGAGGTAGTTAAAGGTTGTAAAATTGAATGTATATGATGTTAATAGGTCAATTGTACCAATATATGGTGGCAAGTGACTCTTATAGGGTGCAAAGTGACTCTAATATGGTGAAGAGCGACTTACATGGTTGATTAGATCCAAAATGTTGCCCAAAATTGACTCGTATAAAACTGGTACGAAGAGGTGGTTAAAGAATGTTAAATTGTATGTAGATGATGTTAACATGTCAATTGTACCATTATATGGTGGCAAGTGACTCTTATAGGGTGCAAAGGGACTTTAATATTGTGAAGAATGACTTACATGGTTGATTAGAGTCAAAATGTGGCCCTAATTGACTTATATAAAAGTGGTACCAAGATGTGGTTAAAGAATATCAAAGTGAATGTATATGATGTTAATAGGTCAATTGTACCAATATATGGTGGCAAGTGACTCTTATAGGGTGCAAAGTGACTCTAATATGGTGAAGAGTGACTTACATGGTTGATTAGAGTGAAAATATGGCCCTAAATTGACTTATATAAAAGTGGTACCAAGAGGTAGTTAAAAGTTGTAAAATTGAATGTATATGATTTTAATAGGTCAATTGTACCAATATATGGTGGCAAGTGACTCTTATAGGGTGGAAAGTGACTCTAATATGGTGAAGAGGGACTTACATGGTTGATTAGAGCCAAATTGTGGCCCAAAATTAACTCGTATAAAATTGGTACAAAGAGGTGGTTAAAGGATGTTAAATTGCATGTAGATGATGTTAACATGTCAATTTTACCATTTTATGGTGGCAAATGACTCTTATTTGGTGCAAAGTTACTCTAATATGGTGAAGAGTGACATACATGGTTGATTAGAGTCAAAATGTGGCCATAATTGACACGTATAAAAGTGGTACCAAGAGGTGGTTAAAGAATGTCAAATTGCATGTATATAATGTTAATAGGTTAATTGTACCAATATATGGTGGCAAGTGGCTCTTATAGGGTGCAAAGTGACTCTAATATGTTGAAGAGTGACTTACATGGTTGATTAGAGTCAAAATATGGCCCTAAATTGACTTGTATAAAAGTGGTACCAAGAGGTAGTTAAAGGTTGTAAAATTGAAGGTATATGATGTTAATAGGTCAATTGTACCAATATATGGTGGCAAGTGACTCTTATAGAGTGCAAAGTGACTCTAATATGGTGAAGAGGGACTTACATGGTTAATTAGAGCCAAATTGTGGCCCAAAATTAACTCGTATAAAAGTGGTACAAAGAGGTGGTTAAAGGATGTTAAATTGCATGTAGATGATGTTAACGTGTCAATTGTACCATTATATGGTGGCAAGTGACTCTTATTGGGTGCAAAGTTACTCTAATATGGTGAAGAGTGACATACATGGTTGATTAGAGTCAAAATGTGGCCATAATTGACTCGTATAAAAGTTGTACCAAGAGGTGGTTAAAGGATGTCAACTTGCATGTATATAATGTTAATAGGTTAATTGTACCAATATATGGTGGCAAGTGACTCTTATAGGGTGCAAAGTGACTCTAATATGGTGAAGAGTGACTTACATGGTTGATTAGAGTCAAAATATGGCCCTAAATTGACTTGTATAAAAGTGGTACCAAGAGGTAGTTAAAGGTTGTAAACTTGAATGTATATGATGTTAATAGGTCAATTGTACCAATATATGGTGGCAAGTGACTCTTATAGGGTGCAAAGTGACTCTAATATGGTGAAGAGCGACTTACATGGTTGATTAGATCCAAAATGTTGCCCAAAATTGACTCGTATAAAACTGGTACGAAGAGGTGGTTAAAGAATGTTAAATTGTATGTAGATGATGTTAACATGTCAATTGTACCATTATATGGTGGCAAGTGACTCTTATAGGGTGCAAAGGGACTTTAATATTGTGTAGAATGACTTACATGGTTGATTAGAGTCAAAATGTAGCCCTAATTGACTTATATAAAAGTGGTACCAAGATGTGGTTAAAGAATATCAAAGTGAATGTATATGATGTTAATAGGTCAATTGTACCAATATATGGTGGCAAGTGACTCTTATAGGGTGCAAAGTTACTCTAATATGGTGAAGAGTGACTTACATGGTTGATTAGAGCCAAATTGTGGCCCAAAATTAACTCGTATAAAATTGGTACAAAGAGGTGGTTAAAGGATGTTAAATTGCATGTAGATGATGTTAACATGTCAATTTTACCATTTTATGGTGGCAAATGACTCTTATTGGGTGCAAAGTTACTCTAATATGGTGAAGAGTGACATACATGATTGATTAGAGTCAAAATGTGGCCATAATTGACTCGTATAAAAGTGGTACCAAGAGGTGGTTAAAGGATGTCAAATTGCATTTATATAATGTTAATAGGTTAATTGTACCAATATATGGTGGCAAGTGGCTCTTATAGGGTGCAAAGTGACTCTAATATGTTGAAGAGTGACTTACATGGTTGATTAGAGTCAAAATATGGCCCTAAATTGACTTGTATAAAAGTGGTACCAAGTAGTAGTTAAAGGTTGTAAAATTGAATGTATATGATGTTAATAGGTCAATTGTACCAATATATGGTGGCAAGTGACTCTTATAGGGTGCAAAGTGACTCTAATATGGTGAAGAGGGACTTACATGGTTGATTAGAGCCAAATTGTGGCCCAAAATTAACTCGTATAAAAGTGGTACAAAGAGGTGGTTAAAGGATGTTAAATTGCATGTAGATGATGTTAACGTGTCAATTGTACCATTATATGGTGGCAAGTGACTCTTATTGGGTGCAAAGTTACTCTAATATGGTGAAGAGTGACATACATGGTTGATTAGAGTCAAAATGTGGCCATAATTGACACGTATAAAAGTGGTACCAAGAGGTCGTTAAAGAATGTCAAATTGCATGTATATAATGTTAATAGGTTAATTGTACCAATATATGGTGGCAAGTGGCTCTTATAGGGTGCAAAGTGACTCTAATATGTTGAAGAGTGACTTACATGGTTGATTAGAGTCAAAATATGGCCCTAAATTGACTTGTATAAAAGTGGTACCAAGAGGTAGTTAAAGGTTGTAAAATTGAAGGTATATGATGTTAATAGGTCAATTGTACCAATATATGGTGGCAAGTGACTCTTATAGGGTGCAAAGTGACTCTAATATGGTGAAGAGGGACTTACATGGTTAATTAGAGCCAAATTGTGGCCCAAAATTAACTCATATAAAAGTGGTACAAAGAGGTGGTTAAAGGATGTTAAATTGCATGTAGATGATGTTAACGTGTCAATTGTACCATTATATGGTGGCAAGTGACTCTTATTGGTTGCAAAGTTACTCTAATATGGTGAAGAGTGACATACATGGTTGATTAGAGTCAAAATGTGGCCATAATTGACACGTATAAAAGTGGTACCAAGAGGTGGTTAAAGGATGTCAAATTGCATGTATATAATGTTAATAGGTTAATTGTACCAATATATGGTGGCAAGTGGCTCTTATAGGGTGCAAAGTGACTCTAATATGTTGAAGAGTGACTTACATGGTTGATTAGAGTCAAAATATGGCCCTAAATTGACTTGTATAAAAGTGGTACCAAGTAGTAGTTAAAGGTTGTAAAATTGAATGTATATGATGTTAATAGGTCAATTGTACCAATATATGGTGGCAAGTGACTCTTATAGGGTGCAAAGTGACTCTAATATGGTGAAGAGGGACTTACATGGTTGATTAGAGCCAAATTGTGGCCCAAAATTAACTCGTATAAAAGTGGTACAAAGAGGTGGTTAAAGGATGTTAAATTGCATGTAGATGATGTTAACGTGTCAATTGTACCATTATATGGTGGCAAGTGACTCTTATTGGGTGCAAAGTTACTCTAATATGGTGAAGAGTGACATACATGGTTGATTAGAGTCAAAATGTGGCCATAATTGACACGTATAAAAGTGGTACCAAGAGGTGGTTAAAGAATGTCAAATTGCATGTATATAATGTTAATAGGTTAATTGTACCAATATATGGTGGCAAGTGACTCTTATAGGGTGCAAAGTGACTCTAATATGGTGAAGAGCGACTGACATGGTTGATTAGATCCAAAATGTTGCCCAAAATTGACTCGTATAAAACTGGTACGAAGAGGTGGTTAAAGGATGACTTACATGGTTAATTAGAGTCTAAATGTGGCCCTAATTGACTTATATAAAAGTGGTACCAAGATGTGGTTAAAGAATATCAAAGTGAATGTATATGATGTTAATAGTTCAATTGTACCAATATATAGTGGCAAGTGACTCTTATAGGGTGCAAAATGACTCTAATATGGTGAAGAGTGACTTACATGGTTGATTAGAGTCAAAATATGGCCCTAAATTGAATGTATATGATGTTAATAGGTCAATTGTACCAATATATGGTGGCAAGTGACTCCTATAGGGTGCAAAGTGACTCTAATATGGTGAAGAGGGACTTACATGGTTGATTAGAGCCAAATTGTGGCCCAAACTTAACTCGTATATAATTGGTACAAAGAGGTGGTTAAAGGATGTTAAATTGCATGTAGATGATGTTAACATGTCAATTGTACAATTATATGGTGGCAAGTGACTCTTATAGGGTGCAAAGGGACTTTAATATTGTGAAGAATGACTTACATGGTTGATTAGAGTCAAAATGTGGCCCTAATTGACTTATATAAAAGTAGTACCAAGATGTGGTTAAAGAATATCAAAGTGAATGTATATGATGTTAATAGGTCAATTGTACCAATATATGGTGGCAAGTGACTCTTATAGGGTGCAAAGTGACTCTAATATGGTGAAGAGTTACTTACATGGTTGATTAGAGTGAAAATATGGCCCTAAATTGACTTATATAAAAGTGGTACCAAGAGGTAGTTAAAGGTTGTAAAATTGAATGTATATGATTTTAATAGGTCAATTGTACCAATATATGGTGGCAAGTGACTCTTATAGGGTGGAAAGTGACTCTAATATGGTGAAGAGGGACTTACATGGTTGATTAGAGCCAAATTGTGGCCCAAAATTAACTCGTATAAAATTGGTACAAAGAGGTGGTTAAAGGATGTTAAATTGCATGTAGATGATGTTAACATGTCAATTTTACCATTTTATGGTGGCAAATGACTCTTATTGGGTGCAAAGTTACTCTAATATGGTGAAGAGTGACATACATGATTGATTAGAGTCAAAATGTGGCCATAATTGACTCGTATAAAAGTGGTACCAAGAGGTGGTTAAAGGATGTCAAATTGCATGTATATAATGTTAATAGGTTAATTGTACCAATATATGGTGGCAAGTGGTTCTTATAGGGTGCAAAGTGACTCTAATATGTTGAAGAGTGATTTATATGGTTGATTAGATTCAAAATATGGCCCTAAATTGACTTGTATAAGAGTGGTACCAAGTGGTAGTTAAAGGTTGTAAAATTGAATGTATATGATGTTAATAGGTCAATTGTACCAATATATGGTGGCAAGTGACTCTTATAGGGTGCAAAGTGACTCTAATATGGTGAAGATGGACTTACATGGTTGATTAGAGCCAAATTGTGGCCCAAAATTAACTCGTATAAAAGTGGTACAAAGAGGTGGTTAAAGGATGTTAAATTGCATGTAGATGATGTTAACGTGTCAATTGTACCATTATTTGGTGGCAAGTGACTCTTATTGGGTGCAAAGTTACTCTAATATGGTGAAGAGTGACATACATGGTTGATTAGAGTCAAAATGTGGCCATAATTGACACGTATAAAAGTGGTACCAAGAGGTGGTTAAAGAATGTCAAATTGCATGTATATAATGTTAATAGGTTAATTGTACCAATATATGGTGGCAAGTGGCTCTTATAGGGTGCAAAGTGACTCTAATATGTTGAAGAGTGACTTACATGGTTGATTAGAGTCAAAATATGGCCCTAAATTGACTTGTATAAAAGTGGTACCAAGAGGTAGTTAAAGGTTGTAAAATTGAAGGTATATGATGTTAATAGGTCAATTGTACCAATATATGGTGGCAAGTGACTCTTATAGGGTGCAAAGTGACTCTAATATGGTGAAGAGGGACTTACATGGTTAATTAGAGCCAAATTGTGGCCCAAAATTAACTCGTATAAAAGTGGTACAAAGAGGTGGTTAAAGGATGTTAAATTGCATGTAGATGATGTTAACGTGTCAATTGTACCATTATATGGTGGCAAGTGACTCTTATTGGGTGCAAAGTTACTCTAATATGGTGAAGAGTGACATACATGGTTGATTAGAGTCAAAATGTGGCCATAATTGACTCGTATAAAAGTTGTACCAAGAGGTGGTTAAAGGATGTCAACTTGCATGTATATAATGTTAATAGGTTAATTGTACCAATATATGGTGGCAAGTGACTCTTATGAGGTGCAAAGTGACTCTAATATGGTGAAAAGTGACTTACATGGTTGATTAGAGTCAAAATATGGCCCTAAATTGACTTGTATAAAAGTGGTACCAAGAGGTAGTTAAAGGTTGTAAAATTGAATGTATATGATGTTAATAGGTCAATTGTACCAATATATGGTGGCAAGTGACTCTTATAGGGTGCAAAGTGACTCTAATATGGTGAAGAGCGACTTACATGGTTGATTAGATCCAAAATGTTGCCCAAAATTGACTCGTATAAAACTGGTACGAAGAGGTGGTTAAAGAATGTTAAATTGTATGTAGATGATGTTAACATGTCAATTGTACCATTATATGGTGGCAAGTGACTCTTATAGGGTGCAAAGGGACTTTAATATTGTGAAGGATGACTTACATGGTTGATTAGAGTCAAAATGTGGCCCTAATTGACTTATATAAAAGTGGTACCAAGATGTGGTTAAAGAATATCAAAGTGAATGTATATGATGTTAATAGGTCAATTGTACCAATATATGGTGGCAAGTGACTCTTATAGGGTGCAAAGTGACTCTAATATGGTGAAGAGTGACTTACATGGTTGATTAGAGTGAAAATATGGCCCTAAATTGACTTATATAAAAGTGGTACCAAGAGGTAGTTAAAGGTTGTAAAATTGAATGTATATGATTTTAATAGGTCAATTGTACCAATATATGGTGGCAAGTGACTCTTATAGGGTGGAAAGTGACTCTAATATGGTGAAGAGGGACTTACATGGTTGATTAGAGCCAAATTGTGGCCCAAAATTAACTCGTATAAAATTGGTACAAAGAGGTGGTTAAAGGATGTTAAATTGCATGTAGATGATGTTAACATGTCAATTTTACCATTTTATGGTGGCAAATGACTCTTATTGGGTGCAAAGTTACTCTAATATGGTGAAGAGTGACATACATGATTGATTAGAGTCAAAATGTGGCCATAATTGACTCGTATAAAAGTGGTACCAAGAGGTGGTTAAAGGATGTCAAATTGCATGTATATAATGTTAATAGGTTAATTGTACCAATATATGGTGGCAAGTGGTTCTTATAGGGTGCAAAGTGACTCTAATATGTTGAATAGTGACTTACATGGTTGATTAGAGTCAAAATATGGCCCTAAATTGACTTGTATAAGAGTGGTACCAAGTGGTAGTTAAAGGTTGTAAAATTGAATGTATATGATGTTAATAGGTCAATTGTACCAATATATGGTGGCAAGTGACTCTTATAGGGTGCAAAGTGACTCTAATATGGTGAAGAGGGACTTACATGGTTGATTAGAGCCAAATTGTGGCCCAAAATTAACTCGTATAAAAGTGGTACAAAGAGGTGGTTAAAGGATGTTAAATTGCATGTAGATGATGTTAACGTGTCAATTGTACCATTATATGGTGGCAAGTGACTCTTATTGGGTGCAAAGTTACTCTAATATGGTGAAGAGTGACATACATGGTTGATTAGAGTCAAAATGTGGCCATAATTGACACGTATAAAAGTGGTACCAAGAGGTGGTTAAAGAATGTCAAATTGCATGTATATAATGTTAATAGGTTAATTGTACCAATATATGGTGGCAAGTGGCTTTTATAGGGTGCAAAGTGACTCTAATATGTTGAAGAGTGACTTACATGGTTGATTAGAGTCAAAATATGGCATTAAATTGACTTGTATAAAAGTGGTACCAAGAGGTAATTAAAGGTTGTAAAATTGAAGGTATATGATGTTAATAGGTCAATTGTACCAATATATGGTGGCAAGTGACTCTTATAGGGTGCAAAGTGACTCTAATATGGTGAAGAGGGACTTACATGGTTAATTAGAGCCAAATTGTGGCCCAAAATTAACTCGTATAAAAGTGGTACAAAGAGGTGGTTAAAGGATGTTAAATTGCATGTAGATGATGTTAACGTGTCAATTGTACCATTATATGGTGGCAAGTGACTCTTATTGGGTGCAAAGTTACTCTAATATGGTGAAGAGTGACATACATGGTTGATTAGAGTCAAAATGTGGCCATAATTGACTCGTATAAAAGTTGTACCAAGAGGTGGTTAAAGGATGTCAACTTGCATGTATATAATGTTAATAGGTTAATTGTACCAATATATGGTGGCAAGTGACTCTTATGAGGTGCAAAGTGACTCTAATATGGTGAAGAGTGACTTACATGGTTGATTAGAGTCAAAATATGGCCCTAAATTGACTTGTATAAAAGTGGTACCAAGAGGTAGTTAAAGGTTGTAAAATTGAATGTATATGATGTTAATAGGTCAATTGTACCAATATATGGTGGCAAGTGACTCTTATAGGGTGCAAAGTGACTCTAATATGGTGAAGAGCGACTTACATGGTTGATTAGATCCAAAATGTTGCCCAAAATTGACTCGTATAAAACTGGTACGAAGAGGTGGTTAAAGAATGTTAAATTGTATGTAGATGATGTTAACATGTCAATTGTACCATTATATGGTAGCAAGTGACTCTTATAGGGTGCAAAGGGACTTTAATATTGTGAAGAATGACTTACATGGTTGATTAGAGTCAAAATGTGGCCCTAATTGACTTATATAAAAGTGGTACCAAGATGTGGTTAAAGAATATCAAAGTGAATGTATATGATGTTAATAGGTCAATTGTACCAATATATGGTGGCAAGTGACTCTTATAGGGTGCAAAGTGACTCTAATATGGTGAAGAGTGACTTACATGGTTGATTAGAGTGAAATATGGCCCTAAATTGACTTATATAAAAGTGGTACCAAGAGGTAGTTAAAGGTTGTAAAATTGAATGTATATGATTTTAATAGGTCAATTGTACCAATATATGGTGGCAAGTGACTCTTATAGGGTGGAAAGTGACTCTAATATGGTGAAGAGGGACTTACATGGTTGATTAGAGCCAAATTGTGGCCCAAAATTAACTCGTATAAAATTGGTACAAAGAGGTGGTTAAAGGATGTTAAATTGCATGTAGATGATGTTAACATGTCAATTTTACCATTTTATGGTGGCAAATGACTCTTATTGGGTGCAAAGTTACTCTAATATGGTGAAGAGTGACATACATGATTGATTAGAGTCAAAATGTGGCCATAATTGACTCGTATAAAAGTGGTACCAAGAGGTGGTTAAAGAATGTCAAATTGCATGTATATAATGTTAATAGGTTAATTGTACCAATATATGGTGGCAAGTGGCTCTTATAGGGTGCAAAGTGACTCTAATATGTTGAAGAGTGACTTACATGGTTGATTAGAGTCAAAATATGGCCCTAAATTGAGTTGTATAAAAGTGGTACCAAGTAGTAGTTAAAGGTTGTAAAATTGAATGTATATGATGTTAATAGGTCAATTGTACCAATATATGGTGGCAAGTGACTCTTATAGGGTGCAAAGTGACTCTAATATGGTGAAGAGGGACTTACATGGTTGATTAGAGCCAAATTGTGGCCCAAAATTAACTCATATAAAAGTGGTACAAAGAGGTGGTTAAAGGATGTTAAATTGCATGTAGATGATGTTAACGTGTCAATTGTACCATTATATGGTGGCAAGTGACTCTTATTGAGTGCAAAGTTACTCTAATATGGTGAAGAGTGACATACATGGTTGATTAGAGTCAAAATGTGGCCATAATTGACACGTATAAAAGTGGTACCAAGAGGTGGTTAAAGAATGTCAAATTGCATGTATATAATGTTAATAGGTTAATTGTACCAATATATGGTGGCAAGTGGCTCTTATAGGGTGCAAAGTGACTCTAATATGTTGAAGAGTGACTTACATGGTTGATTAGAGTCAAAATATGGCCCTAAATTGACTTGTATAAAAGTGTACCAAGAGGTAGTTAAAGGTTGTAAAATTGAAGGTATATGATGTTAATAGGTCAATTGTACCAATATATGGTGGCAAGTGACTCTTATAGGGTGCAAAGTGACTCTAATATGGTGAAGAGGGACTTACATGGTTAATTAGAGCCAAATTGTGGCCCAAAATTAACTCGTATAAAAGTGGTACAAAGAGGTGGTTAAAGGATGTTAAATTGCATGTAGATGATGTTAACGTGTCAATTGTACCATTATATGGTGGCAAGTGACTCTTATTGGGTGCAAAGTTACTCTAATACGGTGAAGAGTGACATACATGGTTGATTAGAGTCAAAATGTGGCCATAATTGACTCGTATAAAAGTTGTACCAAGAGGTGGTTAAAGGATGTCAATTTGCATGTATATAATGTTAATAGGTTAATTGTACCAATATATGGTGGCAAGTGACTCTTATAGGGTGTAAAGTGACTCTAATATGGTGAAGAGTGACTTACATGGTTGATTAGAGTCAAAATATGGCCCTAAATTGACTTGTATAAAAGTGATACCAAGAGGTAGTTAAAGGTTGTAAAATTGAATGTATATGATGTTAATAGGTCAATTGTACCAATATATGGTGGCAAGTGACTCTTATAGGGTGCAAAGTGACTCTAATATGGTGAAGAGCGACTTACATGGTTGATTAGATCCAAAACGTTGCCCAAAATTGACTCGTATAAAACTGGTACGAAGAGGTGGTTAAAGGATGTTAAATTGCATGTAGATGATGTTAACATGTCAATTGTACCATTATATGGTGGCAAGTGACTCTTATAGGGTGCAAAGGGACTTTAATATTGTGAAGAATGACTTACATGGTTAATTAGAGTCTAAATGTGGCCCTAATTGACTTATATAAAAGTGGTACCAAGATGTGGTTAAAGAATATCAAAGTGAATGTATATGATGTTAATAGTTCAATTGTACCAATATATAGTGGCAAGTGACTCTTATAGGGTGCAAAATGACTCTAATATGGTGAAGAGTGACTTACATGGTTGATTAGAGTCAAAATATGGCCCTAAATTGAATGTATATGATGTTAATAGGTCAATTGTACCAATATATGGTGGCAAGTGACTCCTATAGGGTGCAAAGTGACTCTAATATGGTGAAGAGGGACTTACATGGTTGATTAGAGCCAAATTGTGGCCCAAACTTAACTCGTATAAAATTGGTACAAAGAGGTGGTTAAAGGATGTTAAATTGCATGTAGATGATGTTAACATGTCAATTGTACCATTTTATGGTGGCAAATGACTCTTATTGGGTGCAAAGTTACTCTAATATGGTGAAGAGTGACATACATAATTGATTAGAGTCAAAATGTGGCCATAATTGACTCGTATAAAAGTGGTACCAAGAGGTGGTTAAAGGATGTCAAATTGCATGTATATGATGTTAATAGGTCAATTGTACCAATATATGGTGGTAAGTGACTCTTATAGGGTGCAAAGTGACTCTAATATGGTGAAGAGGGACTTACATGGTTAATTAGAGCCAAATTGTGGCCCAAAATTAGCTCATATAAAATTGGTACAAAGAGGTGGTTAAAGGATGTTAAATTGCATGTAGATGATGTTAACGTGTCAATTGTACCATTATATAGTGGCAAGTGACTCTTATTGGGTGCAAAATTACTCTAATATGGTGAAGAGTGACATACATGGTTGATTAGAGTCAAAATGTGGCCATAATTGACTCGTATAAAAGTTGTACCAAGAGGTGGTTAAAGGATGTCAAATTGCATGTATATAATGTTAATAGGTTAATTGTACCAATATATGGTGGCAAGTGACTCTTATAGGGTGCAAAGTGACTCTAATATGGTGAAGAGTGACTTACATGGTTGATTAGAGTCAAAATATGGCCCTAAATTGACTTGTATAAAAGTGGTACCAAGAGGTAGTTAAAGGTTGTAAAATTGAATGTATATGATATTAATAGGTCAATTTTACCAATATATGGTGGCAAGTGACTCTTATAGGGTGCAAAGTGACTCTAATATGGTGAAGAGCGACTTACATGGTTGATTAGATCCAAAATGTTGCCCAAAATTGACTCGTATAAAACTGGTACGAAGAGATGGTTAAAGGATGTTAAATTGCATGTAGATGATGTTAACATGTCAATTGTACCATTATATGATGGCAAGTGACTCTTATAGGGTGCAAAGGGACTTTAATATTGTGAAGAATAACTTACATGGTTGATTAGAGTCAAAATGTGGCCCTAATTGACTTATATAAAAGTGGCACCAAGATGTGGTTAAAGAATATCAAAGTGAATGTATATGATGTTAATAGGTCAATTGTACCAATATATGGTGGCAAGTGACTCTTATAGGGTGCAAAGTGACTCTAATATGTTGAAGAGTGACTTACATGGTTGATTAGAGTCAAAATATGGCCCTAAATTGACTTGTATAAAAGTGGTACCAAGAGGTAGTTAAAGGTTGTAAAATTGAAGGTATATGATGTTAATAGGTCAATTGTACCAATATATGGTGGCAAGTGACTCTTATAGGGTGCAAAGTGACTCTAATATGGTGAAGAGGGACTTACATGGTTAATTAGAGCCAAATTGTGGCCCAAAATTAACTCGTATAAAAGTGGTACAAAGAGGTGGTTAAAGGATGTTAAATTGCATGTAGATGATGTTAACGTGTCAATTGTACCATTATATGGAGGCAAGTGACTCTTATTGGGTGCAAAGTTACTCTAATATGGTGAAGAGTGACATACATGGTTGATTAGAGTCAAAATGTGGCCATAATTGACTCGTATAAAAGTTGTACCAAGAGGTGGTTAAAGGATGTCAACTTGCATGTATATAATGTTAATAGGTTAATTGTACCAATATATGGTGGCAAGTGACTCTTATAGGGTGCAAAGTGACTCTAATATGGTGTAGAGTGACTTACATGGTTGATTAGAGTCAAAATATGGCCCTAAATTGACTTTTATAAAAGTGGTACCAAGAGGTAGTTAAAGGTTGTAAAATTGAATGTATATGATGTTAATAGGTCAATTGTACCAATATATGGTGGCAAGTGACTCTTATAGGGTGCAAAGTGACTCTAATATGGTGAAAAGTGACTTACATGGTTGATTAGATCCAAAATGTTGCCCAAAATTGACTCGTATAAAACTGGTACGAAGAGGTGGTTAAAGAATGTTAAATTTTATGTAGATGATGTTAACATGTCAATTGTACCATTATATGGTGGCAAGTGACTCTTATAGGGTGCAAAGGGACTTTAATATTGTGAAGAATGACTTACATGGTTGATTAGAGTCAAAATGTGGCCCTAATTGACTTATATAAAAGTGGTACCAAGATGTGGTTAAAGAATATCAAAGTGAATGTATATGATGTTAATAGGTCAATTGTACCAATATATGGTGGCAAGTGACTCTTATAGGGTGCAAAGTGACTCTAATATGGTGAAGAGTGACTTACATGGTTGATTAGAGTCAAAATATGGCCCTAAATTGACTTGTATAAAAGTGATACCAAGAGGTAGTTAAAGGTTGTAAAATTGAATGTATATGATGTTAATAGGTCAATTGTACCAATATATGGTGGCAAGTGACTCTTATAGGGTGCAAAGTGACTCTAATATGGTGAAGAGCGACTTACATGGTTGATTAGATCCAAAATGTTGCCCAAAATTGACTCGTATAAAACTGGTACGAAGAGGTGGTTAAAGGATGTTAAATTGCATGTAGATGATGTTAACATGTCAATTGTACCATTATATGGTGGCAAGTGACTCTTATAGGGTGCAAAGGGACTTTAATATTGTGAAGAATGACTTACATGTTTAATTAGAGTCTAAATGTGGCCCTAATTGACTTATATAAAAGTGGTACCAAGATGTGGTTAAAGAATATCAAAGTGAATGTATATGATGTTAATAGTTCAATTGTACCAATATATAGTGGCAAGTGACTCTTATAGGGTGCAAAATGACTCTAATATGGTGAAGAGTGACTTACATGGTTGATTAGAGTCAAAATATGGCCCTAAATTGAATGTATATGATGTTAATAGGTCAATTGTACCAATATATGGTGGCAAGTGACTCCTATAGGGTGCAAAGTGACTCTAATATGGTGAAGAGGGACTTACATGGTTGATTAGAGCCAAATTGTGGCCCAAACTTAACTCGTATAAAATTGGTACAAAGAGGTGGTTAAAGGATGTTAAATTGCATGTAGATGATGTTAACATGTCAATTGTACCATTTTATGGTGGCAAATGACTCTTATTGGGTGCAAAGTTACTCTAATATGGTGAAGAGTGACATACATAATTGATTAGAGTCAAAATGTGGCCATAATTGACTCGTATAAAAGTGGTACCAAGAGGTGGTTAAAGGATGTCAAATTGCATGTATATAATGTTAATAGGTTAATTGTACCAATATATGGTGGCAAGTGGCTCTTATAGGGTGCAAAGTGACTCTAATATGTTGAAGAGTGACTTACATGGTTGATTAGAGTCAAAATATGGCCCTAAATGGACTTGTATAAAAGTGGTACCAAGAGGTAGTTAAAGGTTGTAAAATTGAATGTATATGATGTTAATAGGTCAATTGTACCAATATATGGTGGTAAGTGACTCTTATAGGGTGCAAAGTGACTCTAATATGGTGAAGAGGGACTTACATGGTTAATTAGAGCCAAATTGTGGCCCAAAATTAGCTCAGATAAAAGTGGTACAAAGAGGTGGTTAAAGGATGTTAAATTGCATGTAGATGATGTTAACGTGTCAATTGTACCATTATATAGTGGCAAGTGACTCTTATTGGGTGCAAAGTTACTCTAATATGGTGAAGAGTGACATACATGGTTGATTAGAGTCAAAATGTGGCCATATTTGACTCGTATAAAAGTTGTACCAAGAGGTGGTTAAAGGATGTCAAATTGCATGTATATAATGTTAATAGGTTAATTGTACCAATATATGGTGGCAAGTGACTCTTATAGGGTGCAAAGTGACTCTAATATGGTGAAGAGTGACTTACATGGTTGATTAGAGTCAAAATATGGCCCTAAATTGACTTGTATAAAAGTGGTACCAAGAGGTAGTTAAAGGTTGTAAAATTGAATGTATATGATGTTAATAGGTCAATTGTACCAATATATGGTGGCAAGTGACTCTTATAGGGTGCAAAGGGACTTTAATATTGTGAAGAATAACTTACATGGTTGATTAGAGTCAAAATGTGGCCCTAATTGACTTATATAAAAGTGGTACCAAGATGTGGTTAAAGAATATCAAAGTGAATGTATATGATGTTAATAGGTCAATTGTACCAATATATGGTGGAAAGTGACTCTTATAGGGTGCAAAGTGACTCTAATATGGTGAAGATTGACTTACATGGTTGATTAGAGTGAAAATATGGCCCTAAATTGACTTGTATAAAAGTGGTACCAAAAGGTAGTTAAAGGTTGTAAAATTGAATGTATATGATGTTAATAGGTCAATTGTACCAATATATGGTGGCAAGTGACTCTTATAGGGTGCAAAGTGACTCTAATATGGTGAAGAGGGACTTACATGGTTGATTAGAGCCAAATTGTAGCCCAAAATTAACTCGTATAAAAGTGGTACAAAGAGGTGGTTAAAAGATGTTAAATTGCATGTAGATGATGTTAACATGTCAATTGTACCATTATATGGTGGCAAGTGACTCTTATTGGGTGCAAAGTTACTCTAATATGGTGAAGAGTGACATACATGGTTGATTAGAGTCAAAATGTGGCCATAATTGACTCGTATAAAAGTTGTACCAAGAGTTGGTTAAAGGATGTCAAATTGCATGTATATAATGTTAATAGGTAATTGTACCAATATATGGTGGCAAGTGACTCTTATAGGGTGCAAAGTGACTCTAATATGGTGAAGAGTGACTTACATGGTTGATTAGAGTCAAAATGTGGCCCTAAATTGACTTGTATAAAAGTGGTACCAAGAGCTAGTTAAAGGTTGTAAAATTCAATGTATATGATGATAATAGGTCAATTGTACCAATATATGGTGGCAAGTGACTCTTATAGAGTGCAAAATGACTCTAATATGGTCAAGAGCGACTTACATGGTTGATTAGATCCAAAATGTTGCCCAAAATTGACTCGTATAAAACTGGTACGAAGAGGTAGTTAAAGGATGTTAAATTGCATGTAGATGATGTTAACATGTCAATTGTACCATTATATGGTGGCAAGTGACTCTTATAGGGTGCAAAGGGACTTTAATATTGTGAAGAATGACTTACATGGTTGATTAGAGTCTAAATGTGGCCCTAATTGACTTATATAAAAGTGGTACCAAGATGTGGTTAAAGAATATCAAAGTGAATGTATATGATGTTAATAGTTCAATTGTACCAATATATGGTGGCAAGTGACTCTTATAGGGTGCAAAGTGACTCTAATATGGTGAAGAGTGACTTACATGGTTGATTAGAGTCAAAATATGGCCCTAAATTGACTTGTATAAAAGTGGTACCAAGAGCTGGTTAAAGGATGTCAAATTGCATGTATATGATGTTAATAGGTCAATTGTACCAAGATATGGTGCCAAGAGACTCTTAAAGGTTGCAAAGTGACTCTAATATTGTGAAGAGTGACTTACATGGTTGATTAGATCCAAAATGTTGCCCAAAATTGACTCGTATAAAACTGGTACAAAGAGGAGGTTAAAGGATGTTAAATTCCATGTAGATGATGTTAACATGTCAATTGTACCATTATATGGTGGCAAGTGACTCTTACAGGGTGCAAAGGGACTTTAATATGGTGAAGAATGACTTACGTGGTTGATTAGAGTCAAAATGTGGCACTAATTGACTTATATAAAAGTGGTACCAAGATGTGGTTAAAGAATATCAAATTGAATGTATATGATGTTAATTGTACCAATATATGTTGGCAAGTGACTCTTATATGGTGCAAAGTGACTCTAATATGGTGAAGAGTGACTTACATGGTTGATTAGAGCCAAAATATTTCCCAAAATTGACTCGTACAAAGGTTTTACCAAGAGTTGGTTAAAGTATGTTAAATTGCATGTAGATGATGTTAACATGTCAATTGTACCAATATATGGTGGCAAGTGACTCTTATAGGGTGCAAACTGACTCTAATATGGTGAAGAGTGACTTACATGGTTGATTAGAGTCACAATATGGACCTAAATTGAGTTGTATAAAAGTGGTACTAAGAGGTAGTTAAAGGATGTCAAATAGAATGTATATAATGTTAATAGGTCAATTGTACCAATATATGGTGGCAAGTGACTCTTATAGGGTACAAAGTGACTCTAATATGGTGAAGAGAGACTTACATTGTTGAATAGAGCCAAAATGTGGACCAAAATTGACTCGTATAAAAGTGGTACAAAGAGGTGGTTAAAGGATGTTAAATTGCACGTAGATGATGTTAACATGTTGATTGTACCATTATATGGTGGCAAGTGACTCTTATAGGGTGCAAAGTGACTCTAATATGGTTAAGAGTCACTTACATGGTTGATTAGAGTCAAAATGTGGCCCTAATTGACCTATATAAAAGTGGTACCAAGAGGTGGTTAAAGGATGTCAAATTGCATGTATATGATGTTAATAGGTCAATTGTACCAATATATGGTGGCAAGAGACTCTTATAGGGTGCAAAGTTACTCTAATATGGTGAAGAGCGACTTACATGGTTGATTAGATCCAAAATGTTGCTCAAAATTGACTCGTATAAAACTGGTACGAAGAGGTGGTTAAAGGATGTTAAATTGCATATAGATGATGTTAACATGTTAATTGTACCATTATATGGTGGCAAGTGACTCTTATAGGGTGCAAAGGGACTTTAATATTGTGAAGAATGACTTACATGGTTGATTAGAGTCAAAATGTGGCCCTAATTGACTTATATAAAAGTGGTACCAAGATGTGGTTAAAGAATATCAAAGTGAATGTATATAATGTTAATAGGTTAATTTTACCAATATATGGTGGCAAGTGACTCTTATAGGGTGCAAAGTGACTCTAATATGGTGAAGAGTGACTTACATGGTTGATTAGAGTCAAAATATGCTCCTAAATTGACTTTTGTAAAAGTGATACCAAGAGGTAGTTAAAGGTTGTAAAATTGAATGTATATGATGTTAATAGGTCAATTGTACCAATATATGGTGGCAAGTGACTCTTATAGGGTGCAAAGTGACTCTAATATGGTGAAGAGGGACTTACATGGTTGATTAGAGCCAAATTGTGGCCCAAAATTAACTCGTATAAAAGTGGTACAAAGAGGTGGTTAAAGGATGTTAAATTGCATGCAGATGATGTTAACATGTCAATTGTACCATTATATGGTGGCAAGTGTCTCTTATAGGGTGCAAAGTTACTCTAATATGGTGAAGAGTGACTTACATGGTTGATTAGAGTCAAAATGTGGCCATAATTGACTCGTATAAAAGTTGTACCAAGAGGTGGTTAAAGGATGTGAAATTGCATGTATATGATGTTAATAGGTCAATTGTACCAATCTATGGTGGCAAGTGACTCTTATAGGGTGCAAAGTGACTCTAATATGGTGAAGAGTGCCTTATATGGTTGATTAGAGCCAAAATATTTCCCAAAATTGACTCGTATAAAACTGGTACGAAGAGGTGGTTAAAGGATGTTAAATTGCATGTAGATGATGTTAACATGTCAATTGTACCATTATATGGTGGCAAGTGACTCTTATAGGGTGCAAAGTGACTCTAATATGGTGAAGAGGGACTTACATGGTTGATTAGAGCCAAATTGTGGCCCAAAATTAACTCGTATAAAAGTGGTACAAAGAGGTGGTTAAAGGATGTTAAATTGCATGTAGATGATGTTAACGTGTCAATTGTACCATTATATGGTGGCAAGTGACTCTTATTGGGTGCAAAGTTACTCTAATATGGTGAAGAGTGACATACATGGTTGATTAGAGTCAAAATGTGGCCATAATTGACTCGTATAAAGGTTGTACCAAGAGGTGGTTAAAGGATGTCAAATTGCATGTATATAATGTTAATAGGTTAATTGTACCAATATATGGTGGCAAGTGACTCTTATAGGGTGCAAAGTGACTCTAATATGGTGAAGAGTGACTTACATGGTTGATAAGAGTCAAAATATGGCCCTAAATTGACTTGTATAAAAGTGGTACCAAGAGGTAGTTAAAGGTTGTAAAATTGAATGTATATGATGTTAATAGGTCAATTGTACCAATACATGGTGGAAAGTGACTCTTATAGGGTGCAAAGTGACTCTAATATGGTGAAGAGCGACTTACATGGTTGATTAGATCTAAAATGTTGCCCAAAATTGACTCGTATAAAACTGGTACGAAGAGGTGGTTAAAGGATGTTAAATTGCATGTAGATGATGTTAACATGTCAATTGTACCATTATATGGTGGCAAGTGACTCTTATTGGGTGCAAAGTTACTCTAATATGGTGAAGAGTGACATACATGGTTGATTAGAGTCAAAATGTGGCCATAATTAACTCGTATAAAAGTTGTACCAAGAGATGGTTAAAGGATGTCAAATTGCATGTATATAATGTTAATATGTAATTGTACCAATATATGGTGGCAAGTGGCCCTTATAGGGTGCAAAGTGACTCTAATATGTTGAAGATTGACTTACATGGTTGATTAGAGTCAAAATATGGCCCTAAATTGACTTGTATAAAAGTGGTACCAAGATGTAGTTAAAGGTTGTAAAATTGAATGTATATGATGTTAATAGGTCAATTGTACCAATATATGGTGGCAAGTGACTCTTATAGGGTGCAAAGTGACTCTAATATGGTGAAGAGCGACTTACATGGTTGATTAGATCTAAAATGTTGCCCAAAATTGACTCGTATAAAACTGGTACGAAGAGGTGGTAAGAGGATGTTAAATTGCATGTAGATGAAGTTAACATGTCAATTGTACCATTATATGGTGGCAAGTGACTCTTATTGGGTGCAAAGTTACTCTAATATGGTGAAGAGTGACATACATGGTTGATTAGAGTCAAAATGTGGCCATAATTGACTCGTATAAAAGTTGTACCAAGAGGTGGTTAAAGGATGTCAAATTGCATGTATATAATGTTAATATGTAATTGTACCAATATATGGTGGCAAGTGGCTCTTATAGGGTGCAAAGTGACTCTAATATGGTGAAGAGTGACTTACATGGTTGATTAGAGTCAAAATATGGCCCTAAATTGACTTGTATAAAAGTGGTACCAAGAGGTAGTTAAAGGTTGTAAAATTGAATGTATATGATGTTAATAGGTCAATTGTACCAATATATGGTGGCAAGTGAGTCTTATAGGGTGAAAAGGGACTTTAATATTGTGAAGAATGACTTACATGGTTGATTAGAGTCAAAATGTGGCCCTAATTGACTTATATAAAAGTGGTACCAAGATGTGGTTAAAGAATATCAAGTGAATGTATATAATGTTAATAGGTTAATTTTACCAATATATGGTGGCAAGTGACTCTTATAGGGTGCAAAGTGACTCTAATATGGTGAAAAGTGACTTACATGGTTGATTAGAGTCAAAATATGGCCCTAAATTTACTTGTATAAAAGTGATACCAAGAGGTAGTTAAAGGTTGTAAAATTGAATGTATATGATGTTAATAGGTCAATTGTACCAATATATGGTGGGAAGTGACTCTTATAGGGTGCAAAGTGACTCTAATATGGTGAAGAGGGACTTACATGGTTGATTAGAGCCAAATTGTGGCCCAAAATTAACTCGTATAAAAGTGGTACAAAGAGGTGGTTAAAGGATGTTAAATTGCATGCAGATGATGTTAACATGGCAATTGTACCATTATATGGTGGCAAGTGACTCTTATAGGGTGCAAAGTTACTCTAATATGGTGAAGAGTGACTTACATGGTTGATTAGAGTCAAAATGTGGACATAATTGACTCGTATAAAAGTGGTACCAAGAGGTGCTTAAAGGATGTGAAATTGCATGTATATGATGTTAATAGGTCAATTGTACCAATATATGGTGGCAAGTGACTCTTATAGGGTGCAAAGTAACTCTAATATGGTGAAGAGTGACTTACATGGTTGATTAGAGCCAAAATATTTCCCAAAATTGACTCGTATAAAACTGGTACGAAGAGGTGGTTGAAGGATGTTAAATTACATGTAGATGATGTTAACATGTCAATTGTACCATTATATGGTGGCAAGTGACTCTTATAGGGTGCAAAGGGACTTTAATATTGTGAAGAATGACTTACATGGTTGATTAGAGTCAAAATGTGCCCCTAATTGACTTATATAAAAGTGGTACCAAGATGTGGTTAAAGAATATCAAAGTGAATGTATATGATGTTAATAGGTCAATTGTACCAATATATGGTGGCAAGTGACTCTTATAGGGTGCAAAGTGACTCTAATATGGTGAAGAGTGACTTACATGGTTGATTAGAGTGAAAATATGGCCCTAAATTGACTTGTATAAAAGTGGTACCAAGAGGTAGTTAAAGGTTGTAAAATTGAACGTATATGATGTTAATAGGTCAATTGTACCAATATATGGTGGCAAGTGACTCTTATAGGGTGGAAAGTGACTCTAATATGGTGAAGATAGACGTACATGGTTGATTAGAGCTAAATTGTGGCCCAAAATTAACTCGTATAAAATTGGTACAAAGAGGTGGTTAAAAGATGTTAAATTGCATGTAGATGATGTTAACATGTCAATTGTACCATTTTATGGTGGCAAATGACTCTTATTGGGTGCAAAGTTACTCTAATATGGTGAAGAGTGACATACATGATTGATTAGAGTCAAAATGTGGCCATAATTGACTCGTATAAAAGTGGTACCAAGAGGTGGTTAAAGGATGTCAAATTGCATGTATATAATGTTAATAGGTTAATTGTACCAATATATGGTGGAAAGTGGCTCTTTTAGGGTGCAAAGTGACTCTAATATGTTGAAGAGTGACTTACATGGTTGATTAGAGTCAAAATATGGCCCTAAATTGACTTGTATAAAAGTTGTACCAAGAGGTAGTTAAAGGTTGTAAAATTGAATGTATATGATGTTAATAGGTCAATTGTACCAATATATGGTGGCAAGTGACTCTTATAGGGTGCAAAGTGACTCTAATATGGTGAAGAGGGACTTACATGGTTGATTAGAGCCAAATTGTGGCCCAAAATTAACTCGTATAAAGTGGTACAAAGAGGTGGTTAAAGGATGTTAAATTGCATGTAGATGATGTTAACGTGTCAAATGTACCATTATATGGTGGCAAGTGACTCTTATTGGGTGCAAAGTTACTCTAATATGGTGAAAAGTGACATACATGGTTGATTAGAGTCAAAATGTGGCCATAATTGACTCGTATAAAAGTTGTACCAAGAGGTGGTTAAAGGATGTCAAATTGCATGTATATAATGTTAATATGTAATTGTACCAATATATGGTGGCAAGTGGCTCTTATAGGGTGCAAAGTGACTCTAATATGGTGAAGAGTGACTTACATGGTTGATTAGAGTCAAAATATGGCCCTAAATTGACTTGTATAAAAGTGGTACCAAGAGGTAGTTAAAGGTTGTAAAATTGAATGTATATGATGTTAATAGGTCAATTGTACCAATATATGGTGGCAAGTGAGTCTTATAGGGTGAAAAGGGACTTTAATATTGTGAAGAATGACTTACATGGTTGATTAGAGTCAAAATGTGGCCCTAATTGACTTATATAAAAGTTGTACCAAGATGTGGTTAAAGAATATCAAAGTGAATGTATATAATGTTAATAGGTTAATTTTACCAATATATGGTGGCAAGTGACTCTTATAGGGTGCAAAGTGACTCTAATATGGTGAAAAGTGACTTACATGGTTGATTAGAGTCAAAATATGGCCCTAAATTGACTTGTATAAAAGTGATACCAAGAGGTAGTTAAAGGTTGTAAAATTGAATGTATATGATGTTAATAGGTCAATTGTACCAATATATGGTGGGAAGTGACTCTTATAGGGTGCAAAGTGACTCTAATATGGTGAAGAGGGACTTACATGGTTGATTAGAGCCAAATTGTGGCCCAAAATTAACTCGTATAAAAGTGGTACAAAGAGGTGGTTAAAGGATGTTAAATTGCATGCAGATGATGTTAACATGGCAATTGTACCATTATATGGTGGCAAGTGACTCTTATAGGGTGCAAAGTTACTCTAATATGGTGAAGAGTGACTTACATGGTTGATTAGAGTCAAAATGTGGCCATAATTGACTCGTATAAAAGTGGTACCAAGAGGTGCTTAAAGGATGTGAAATTGCATGTATATGATGTTAATAGGTCAATTGTACCAATATATGGTGGCAAGTGACTCTTATAGGGTGCAAAGTAACTCTAATATGGTGAAGAGTGACTTACATGGTTGATTAGAGCCAAAATATTTCCCAAAATTGACTCGTATAAAACTGGTACAAAGAGGTGGTTAAAGGATGTTAAATTGCATGTAGATGATGTTAACATGTCAATTGTACCATTATATGGTGGCAAGTGACTCTTATAGGGTGCAAAGGGACTTTAATATTGTGAAGAATGACTTACATGGTTGATTAGAGTCAAAATGTGCCCCTAATTGACTTATATAAAAGTGGTACCAAGATGTGGTTAAAGAATATCAAAGTGAATGTATATGATGTTAATAGGTCAATTGTACCAATATATGGTGGCAAGTGACTCTTATAGGGTGCAAAGTGACTCTAATATGGTGAAGAGTGACTTACATGGTTGATTAGAGTGAAAATATGGCCCTAAATTGACTTGTATAAAAGTGGTACCAAGAGGTAGTTAAAGGTTGTAAAATTGAATGTATATGATGTTAATAGGTCAATTGTACCAATATATGGTGGCAAGTGACTCTTATAGGGTGGAAAGTGACTCTAATATGGTGAAGAGGGACGTACATGGTTGATTAGAGCTAAATTGTGGCCCAAAATTAACTCGTATAAAATTGGTACAAAGAGGTGGTTAAAGGATGTTAAATTGCATGTAGATGATGTTAACATGTCAATTGTACCATTTTATGGTGGTAAATGACTCTTATTGGGTGCAAAGTTACTCTAATATGGTGAAGAGTGACATACATGATTGATTAGAGTCAAAATGTGGCCATAATTGACTCGTATAAAAGTGGTACCAAGAGGTGGTTAAAGGATGTCAAATTGCATGTATATAATGTTAATAGGTTAATTGTATCAATATATGGTGGAAAGTGGCTCTTTTAGGGTGCAAAGTGACTCTAATATGTTGAAGAGTGACTTACATGGTTGATTAGAGTGAAAATATGGCCCTAAATTGACTTGTATAAAAGTGGTACCAAGAGGTAGTTAAAGGTTGTAAAATTGAATGTATATGATGTTAATAGGTCAATTGTACCAATATATGGTGGCAAGTGACTCTTATAGGGTGGAAAGTGACTCTAATATGGTGAAGAGGGACGTACATGGTTGATTAGAGCTAAATTGTGGCCCAAAATTAACTCGTATAAAATTGGTACAAAGAGGTGGTTAAAGGATGTTAAATTGCATGTAGATGATGTTAACATGTCAATTTTACCATTTTATGGTGGCAAATGACTCTTATTGGGTGCAAAGTTACTCTAATATTGTGAAGAGTGACATACATGATTGATTAGAGTCAAAATGTGGCCATAATTGACTCGTATAAAAGTGGTACCAAGAGGTGGTTAAAGGATGTCAAATTGCATGTATATGATGTTAATAGGTCAATTGTACCAATATATGGTGGCAAATGACTCTTATAGGGTGCAAAGTGACTCTAATATGGTGAAGAGCGACTTACATGGTTGATTAGATCTAAAATGTTGCCCAAAATTGACTCGTATAAAACTGGTACGAAGAGGTGGTTAAAGGATGTTAAATTGCATGTAGATGATGTTAACATGTCAATTGTACCATTATATGGTGGCAAGTGACTCTTATTGGGTGCAAAGTTACTCTAATATAGTGAAGAGTGACATACATGGTTGATTAGAGTCAAAATGTGGCCATAATTGACTCGTATAAAAGTGGTACAAAGAGGTGGTTAAAGGATGTTAAATTGCATGCAGATGATGTTAACATGTCAATTGTACCATTATATGGTGGCAAGTGACTCTTATAGGGTGCAAAGTTACTCTAATATGGTGAAGAGTGACTTACATGGTTGATTAGAGTCAAAATGTGGCCATAATTGACTCGTATAAAAGTGGTACCAAGAGGTGGTTAAAGGATGTGAAATTGCATGTATATGATGTTAATAGGTCAATTGTACCAATATATGGTGGCAAGTGACTCTTATAGGGTGCAAAGTGACTCTAATATGGTGAAGAGTGACTTACATGGTTGATTAGAGCCAAAATATTTCCCAAAATTGACTCTATAAAACTGGTACGAAGAGGTGGTTAAAGGACGTTAAATTGCATGTAGATGATGTTAACATGTCAATTGTACCATTATATGGTGGCAAGTGACTCTTATAGGGTGCAAAGGGACTTTAATATTGTGAAGAATGACTTACATTGTTGATTAGAGTCAAAATGTGGCCCTAATTGACTTATATAAAAGTGGTACCAAGATGTGGTTAAAGAATATCAAAGTGAATGTATATGATGTTAATAGGTCAATTGTACCAATATATGGTGGCAAGTGACTCTTATAGGGTGCAAAGTGACTCTAATATGGTGAATAGTGACTTACATGGTTGATTAGAGTGAAAATATGGCCCTAAATTGACTTGTATAAAAGTGGTACCAAGAGGTAGTTAAAGGTTGTAAAATTGAATGTATATGATGTTAATAGGTCAATTGTACCAATATATGGTGGCAAGTGACTCTTATAGGGTGGAAAGTGACTCTAATATGGTGAAAGAGGGACTTACATGGTTGATTAGAGCTAAATTGTGGCCCAAAATTAACTCGTATAAAATTGGTACAAAGAGGTGGTTAAAGGATGTTAAATTGCATGTAGATGATGTTAACATGTCAATTATACCATTTTATGGTGGCAAATGACTTTTATTGGGTGCAAAGTTACTCTAATATGGTGAAGAGTGACATACATGATTGATTAGAGTCAAAATGTGGCCATAATTGACTCGTATAAAAGTGGTACCAAGAGGTGGTTAAAGGATGTCAAATTGCATGTATGTAATGTTAATAGGTTAATTGTACCAATATATGGTGGAAAGTGGCTCTTATAGGGTGCAAAGTGACTCTTATATGTTGAAGAGTGACTTACATGGTTGATTAGAGTCAAAATATGGCCCTAAATTGACTTGTATAAAAGTGGTACCAAGAGGTAGTTAAAGGTTGTAAAATTGAATGTATATGATGTTAATAGGTCAATTGTACCAATATATGGTGGCAAGTGACTCTTATAGGGTGTAAAGTGACTCTAATATGGTGAAGAGGGACTTACATGGTTGATTAGAGCCAAATTGTGGCCCATAATTAACTCGTATAAAAGTGGTACAAAGAGGTGGTTAAAGGATGTTAAATTGCATGTAGATGATGTTAACGTGTCAATTGTACCATTATATGGTGGCAAGTGACTCTTATTGGGTGCAAAGTTACTCTAATATGGTGAAGAGTTACATACATGGTTGATTAGAGTCAAAATGTGGCCATAATTGACTCGTATAAAAGTTGTACCAAGAGGTGGTTAAAGGATGTCAAATTGCATGTATATAATGTTAATAGGTTAATTGTACCAATATATGGTGGCAAGTGACTCTTATAGGGTGCAAAGTGACTCTAATATTGTGAAGAGTGACTTACATGGTTGATTAGAGTCAAAATATGGCCCTAAATTGACTTGTATAAAAGTGGTAACAAGAGGTAGTTAAAGGTTGTAAAATTGAATGTATATGATGTTAATAGGTCAATTGTACCAATATATGGTGGCAAGTGACTCTTATAGGGTGCAAAGTGACTCTAATATGGTGAAGAGGGACTTACATGGTTGATTAGAGCCAAATTGTGGCCCAAAATTAACTCGTATAAAAGTGGTACAAAGAGGTGGTTAAAGGATGTTAAATTGCATGCAGATGATGTTAACATGTCAATTGTACCATTATATGGTGGCAAGTGTCTCTTATAGGGTGCAAAGTTACTCTAATATGGTGAAGAGTGACTTACATGGTTGATTAGAGTCAAAATGTGGCCATAATTGACTCGTATAAAAGTTGTACCAAGAGGTGGTTAAAGGATGTGAAATTGCATGTATATGATGTTAATAGGTCAATTGTACCAATCTATGGTGGCAAGTGACTCTTATAGAGTGCAAAGTGACTCTAATATGGTGAAGAGTGACTTACATGGTTGATTAGAGCCAAAATATTTCCCAAAATTGACTCGTATAAAACTGGTACGAAGAGGTGGTTAAAGGATGTTAAATTGCATGTAGATGATGTTAACATGTCAATTGTACCATTATATGGTGGCAAGTGACTCTTATAGGTGCAAAGTGACTCTAATATGGTGAAGAGGGACTTACATGGTTGATTAGAGCCAAATTGTGGCCCAAAATTAACTCGTATAAAAGTGGTACAAAGAGGTGGTTAAAGGATGTTAAATTGCATGTAGATGATGTTAACGTGTCAATTGTACCATTATATGGTGGCAAGTGACTCTTATTGGGTGCAAAGTTACTCTAATATGGTGAAGAGTGACATACATGGTTGATTAGAGTCAAAATGTGGCCATAATTGACTCGTATAAAGGTTGTACCAAGAGGTGGTTAAAGGATGTCAAATTGCATGTATATAATGTTAATAGGTTAATTGTACCAATATATGGTGGCAAGTGACTCTTATAGGGTGCAAAGTGACTCTAATATGGTGAAGAGTGACTTACATGGTTGATAAGAGTCAAAATATGGCCCTAAATTGACTTGTATAAAAGTGGTACCAAGAGGTAGTTAAAGGTTGTAAAATTGAATGTATATGATGTTAATAGGTCAATTGTACCAATACATGGTGGCAAGTGACTCTTATAGGGTGCAAAGTGACTCTAATATGGTGAAGAGCGACTTACATGGTTGATTAGATCTAAAATGTTGCCCAAAATTGACTCGTATAAAACTGGTACGAAGAGGTGGTTAAAGGATGTTAAATTGCATGTAGATGATGTTAACATGTCAATTGTACCATTATATGGTGGCAAGTGACTCTTATTGGGTGCAAAGTTACTCTAATATGGTGAAGAGTGACATACATGGTTGATTAGAGTCAAAATGTGGCCATAATTAACTCGTATAAAAGTTGTACCAAGAGATGGTTAAAGGATGTCAAATTGCATGTATATAATGTTAATATGTAATTGTACCAATATATGGTGGCAAGTGGCCCTTATAGGGTGCAAAGTGACTCTAATATGTTGAAGATTGACTTACATGGTTGATTAGAGTCAAAATATGGCCCTAAATTGACTTGTATAAAAGTGGTACCAAGATGTAGTTAAAGGTTGTAAAATTGAATGTATATGATGTTAATAGGTCAATTGTACCAATAAATGGTGGCAAGTGACTCTTATAGGGTGCAAAGTGACTCTAATATGGTGAAGAGCGACTTACATGGTTGATTAGATCTAAAATGTTGCCCAAAATTGACTCGTATAAAACTGGTACGAAGAGGTGGTAAGAGGATGTTAAATTGCATGTAGATGAAGTTAACATGTCAATTGTACCATTATATGGTGGCAAGTGACTCTTATTGGGTGCAAAGTTACTCTAATATGGTGAAGAGTGACATACATGGTTGATTAGAGTCAAAATGTGGCCATAATTGACTCGTATAAAAGTTGTACCAAGAGGTGGTTAAAGGATGTCAAATTGCATGTATATAATGTTAATATGTAATTGTACCAATATATGGTGGCAAGTGGCTCTTATAGGGTGCAAAGTGACTCTAATAGGGTGAAGAGTGACTTACATGGTTGATTAGAGTCAAAATATGGCCCTAAATTGACTTGTGTAAAAGTGGTACCAGGAGGTAGTTAAAGGTTGTAAAATTGAATGTATATGATGTTAATAGGTCAATTGTACCAATATATGGTGGCAAGTGAGTCTTATAGGGTGAAAAGGGACTTTAATATTGTGAAGAATGACTTACATGGTTGATTAGAGTCAAAATGTGGCCCTAATTGACTTATATAAAAGTGGTACCAAGATGTGGTTAAAGAATATCAAAGTGAATGTATATAATGTTAATAGGTTAATTTTACCAATATATGGTGGCAAGTGACTCTTATAGGGTGCAAAGTGACTCTAATATGGTGAAAAGTGACTTACATGGTTGATTAGAGTCAAAATATGGCCCTAAATTGACTTGTATAAAAGTGATACCAAGAGGTAGTTAAAGGTTGTAAAATTGAATGTATATGATGTTAATAGGTCAATTGTACCAATATATGGTGGGAAGTGACTCTTATAGGGTGCAAAGTGACTCTAATATGGTGAAGAGGGACTTACATGGTTGATTAGAGCCAAATTGTGGCCCAAAATTAACTCGTATAAAAGTGGTACAAAGAGGTGGTTAAAGGATGTTAAATTGCACGCAGATGATGTTAACATGGCAATTGTACCATTATATGGTGGCAAGTGACTCTTATAGGGTGCAAAGTTACTCTAATATGGTGAAGAGTGACTTACATGGTTGATTAGAGTCAAAATGTGGCCATAATTGACTCGTATAAAAGTGGTACCAAGAGGTGCTTAAAGGATGTGAAATTGCATGTATATGATGTTAATAGGTCAATTGTACCAGTATATGGTGGCAAGTGACTCTTATAGGGTGCAAAGTAACTCTAATATGGTGAAGAGTGACTTACATGGTTGATTAGAGCCAAAATATTTCTCAAAATTGACTCGTATAAAACTGGTACGAAGAGGTAGTTGAAGGATGTTAAATTACATGTAGATGATGTTAACATGTCAATTGTACCATTATATGGTGGCAAGTGACTCTTATAGGGTGCAAAGGGACTTTAATATTGTGAAGAATGACTTACATGGTTGATTAGAGTCAAAATGTGCCCCTAATTGACTTATATAAAAGTGGTACCAAGATGTGGTTAAAGAATATCAAAGTGAATGTATATGATGTTAATAGGTCAATTGTACCAATATATGGTGGCAAGTGACTCTTATAGGGTGCAAAGTGACTCTAATATGGTGAAGAGTGACTTACATGGTTGATTAGAGTGAAAATATGGCCCTAAATTGACTTGTATAAAAGTGGTACCAAGAGGTAGTTAAAGGTTGTAAAATTGAATGTATATGATGTTAATAGGTCAATTGTACCAATATATGGTGGCAAGTGACTCTTATAGGGTGGAAAGTGACTCTAATATGGTGAAGAGGGACGTACATGGTTGATTAGAGCTAAATTGTGGCCCAAAATTAACTCGTATAAAATTGGTACAAAGAGGTGGTTAAAGGATGTTAAATTGCATGTAGATGATGTTAACATGTCAATTGTACCATTTTATGGTGGCAAATGACTCTTATTGGGTGCAAAGTTACTCTAATATGGTGAAGAGTGACATACATGATTGATTAGAGTCAAAATGTGGCCATAATTGACTCGTATAAAAGTGGTACCAAGAGGTGGTTAAAGGATGTCAAATTGAATGTATATAATGTTAATAGGTTAATTGTACCAATATATGGTGGAAAGTGGCTCTTTTAGGGTGCAAAGTGACTCTAATATGTTGAAGAGTGACTTACATGGTTGATTAGAGTCAAAATATGGCCCTAAATTGACTTGTATAAAAGTTGTACCAAGAGGTAGTTAAAGGTTGTAAAATTGAATGTATATGATGTTAATAGGTCAATTGTACCAATATATGGTGGCAAGTGACTCTTATAGGGTGCAAAGTGACTCTAATATGGTGAAGAGGGACTTACATGGTTGATTAGAGCCAAATTGTGGCCCAAAATTAACTCGTATAAAGTGGAACAAAGAGGTGGTTAAAGGATGTTAAATTGCATGTAGATGATGTTAACGTGTCAATTGTACCATTATATGGTGGCAAGTGACTCTTATTGGGTGCAAAGTTACTCTAATATGGTGAAAAGTGACATACATGGTTGATTAGAGTCAAAATGTGGCCATAATTGACTCGTATAAAAGTTGTACCAAGAGGTGGTTAAAGGATGTCAAATTACATGTATATAATGTTAATAGGTTAATTGTACCAATATATGGTGGCAAGTGACTCTTATAGGGTGCAAAGTGACTCTAATATTGTGAAGAGTGACTTACATGGTTGATTAGAGTCAAAATATTGCCCTAAATTGACTTGTATAAAAGTGGTAACAAGAGGTAGTTAAAGGTTGTAAAATTGAATGTATATGATGTTAATAGGTCAATTGTACCAATATATGGTGGCAAGTGACTCTTATAGGGTGCAAAGTGACTCTAATATGGTGAAGAGCGACTTACATGGTTGATTAGAGCTAAATTGTGGCCCAAAATTAACTCGTATAAAATTGGTACAAAGAGGTGGTTAAAGGATGTTAAATTGCATGTAGATGATGTTAACATGTCAATTATAACCATTTTATGGGTGGCAAATGACTCTTATTGGGTGCAAAGTTACTCTAATATGGTGAAGAGTGACATACATGATTGATTAGAGTCAAATGTGGCCATAATGACTCTATAAAAGTGGTACCAAGAGGTGGTTAAAGGGATGTCTAATTGCATGTATGTATGTTAATAGGTTAATTGTACCATATATGGTGGAAAGTGGCTCTTATAGGGTGCAAAGTGACTCTTATATGTTGAAGAGTGACTTACATGGTTGATTAGAGTCAAATATGGGCCCTAAATTGACTTGTATAAAAGTGGTACCAAGAGGTAGTTAAAGGTTGTAAAATTGAATGTATATGATGTTAATAGGTCAATTGTACCAATATATGGTGGCAACTGACTCTTATAGGGTGTAAAGTGACTCTAATATGGTGAAGAGGGACTTACATAGTTGATTAGAGCCAAATTGTGGCCCATAATTAACTCGTATAAAAGTGGTACAAAGAGGTGGTTAAAGGATGTTAAATTGCATGTAGATGATGTTAACGTGTCAATTGTACCTTATATGGTGGCAAGTGACTCTTATTGGGTGCAAAGTACTCTAATATGGTGAAGAGTACATACATGGTTGATTAGAGTCAAAATGTGGCCATAATTGACTCGTATAAAAGTTGTACCAAGAGGTGGTTAAAGGATGTCAAATTGCATGTATATAATGTTAATAGGTTAATTGTACCAATATATGGTGGCAAGTGACTCTTATAGGGTGCAAAGTGACTCTAATATTGTGAAGAGTGACTTACATGGTTGATTAGAGTCAAAATATTGCCCTAAATTGACTGTATAAAAGTGGTAACAAGAGGTAGTTAAAGGTTGTAAAATTGAATGTATATGATGTTAATAGGTCAATTGTACCAATATATGGTGGCAAGTGACTCTTATAGGGTGCAAAGGGACTCTAATATGGTGAAGAGCGACTTACATGGTTGATAGATCTAAAATGTTGCCCAAAATTGACATCGTATAAAACTGGTATGAAGAGGTGGTTAAAGGATGTTAAATTGCATGTAGATGATGTTAAACATGTCTGTACCATTAT